>NC_081412.1:112086491-112386491 GCF_030272615.1 Cryptomeria japonica | reverse complement strand
GTATACAGAATTTTGGACAATGATTTGATAAAAATTTGCAAACTCGAGATTCTAGCACTGAAAATTCTGTTACACGCAACCAATTGACATCTGACAAATTAAAAATCAATAATGCATCACCTGAACAACATAGGTTCATGAAAAAACTTGTATAAATAAATAAACTAATTTATCTTAAGAAACTCACTTCCTGGAAGACAGTCCCCAAAACATTGGGCGATTTTTCTCCTAAACCCTGCATCCTTGTTCCTACTGCGGATGTTGTTTACGAAAGGTACCTTTTTCAAAAGATTCTGCTGTACTGAATTATCATGGTTGCTTTGGCTTGGGACCCCATTGATCCCAAGAATCTCACCAATACCTTGAAACACCATTTGCCCAGACTACAGAACATCGACAAAATTTCCAAACTAAAGGGTATCTCGTCCCTGCTCTAGCAAGGCCTCCAATCGGAAGCGTTCATTTTCTGATAGAATATGGCTTCAGATTTTATGGGTATACCTAGGCTCCCAAATTGCCACCCATTAGATGGGCATCCATTTTCAGATCTAACAAGGCCCTCCATTTAGATAGATTTTAATTTTCTGTTCCAATAAGACCATCTGAATGGGCATTCATGTTTCATGCTACTAATGTACTCCAGGAAATGCTGGACCATTTGAATTGAAGTTGATTCATATAATTGGAATTTATCCTCAGAAGTCTTTCGATAAAACAAGTCGGGTCAATAGGAGATCTAATGCCTGTGGTTGAAAAACTGTCTAAATATTTTTCGCATGAACTTTTCGGATCACACGGTTTAATTTTTTGAAAACAAGTTGGAAGTAAGTATCCAGCTCGTACAAAGCACAGCATTCATATAAGGCATCCGCAAATGAAATTAATCGAAGGCTTCTTCATGCCGACCTAAAACTACATGGATACATGAAAAAGAGGTATTTAGTTGGCTTGAAAAATGCAAGACAAAACGCAATCGAGTTATTTGCAAACGCAATGAACAGATAGCTACCGACTTCAAACCGACCTAGATTTATGTGAATGTAAAATGCAGCCAAAAGCACACTCTTCCAATGGAACATCTTGGTTATGGTCATCCAACAGAGATTTGAGACCGTCGGTTCCAACAACCACCCAGAGGAGGGGGTGGACTGTTAGCTGAATTTGACTTTTTCATCAAATCAGATTCTTATGGTGGAAGCCATATCATTTTCGTCGGATTATGTTGTCCGAAACTCAGAAAAGGTCTTTGGGTATTGCCAGATGAAGAGTACTCTTTTGCACACTCCATTGTTTGGCTGGAGAACTGTTAATTTCTGATACAATCTTATTAGATACTATCACAGCACCTCTCTACGTTTATCCATTGACACCGATGTTTCGCCTCAAAACTGCTTGAAATGGACAGGAATCAGGCGCTTTGTAATCCTGTGCGGATGACCTCCAAATAAAAGAGATCATGATCAGAGGACGTTTTTAAGGTACGAAAATCTAGAATTGGCCTTCGCTAAAGAGTCAAATAACAGATGTACTTATTAGTCCCGGCAGAGAGTAATGTTAGTCCCGGCAGAGAGTAATGTTTTCAAAGCTGTGTAGTTTAGTTCAACTAAAGTTAACACTTAATCAAATTGAATTAAAGTTATGGTTTAGTTTAGTTCAAGTTTTGGGTTTTATTTAATTTATGATTATAGTTCAATATTTTTATATGGTTAATGTTCAATTTTTTTGTAATGTGGTATGAAAATCTAGAATTGGCCTTTGCTAAAGAGTCAAATAACAGATGTACTTATTAGTCCCGACAAAGAGTAATGTTTTCAAAGCTATGTAGTTTAGTTCAACTAAAGTTAACACTTAACGAAATTGAACTAAAGTTATGGTTTAGTTTAGTTCAAGTTTTGGGTTTAATTTAATTTACGATTATAGTTCAATATTTTTATATGGTTAATGTTCAATTTTTTTGTAATGTGGTTCAAGATTGGCCAGAAACCAATCTTCTAAGTAAGTAGGATAGTATTCAATCACCAGACCAAAAACCAACTGATCAAATATGAGTATACTCATCATGAACAAGTCAATTCCATCACCAAATTGTACCGGAGTCAACTAGATCATGTCGGATCCAAGTTAACCAAAAATTACTCAACCTCTCGGAACCAAATGGGTGCCGGCAAAAGCATCCAAACAGCTAGTGTTTATATCAATGACAAAACATCGATGCAACACAATCAATTCCACCAAATGGCCAACAGTTTATTCATTGGATAAAAGCATTACCCTTGGATAAAAGCTTTATCCACTAACTCAAGCCTAACCAAACCCTCCTAGGGTAACCCTTATGTCTCCTCAGGCATTAAATGCTTCTTCCCTCTCCTCTCAAGCCATCTCATGTTGACACTTGTCATCATGGGATTGGGTTGAAAGCCATCACATTGATCACAAACCCATCAATCCTGGCCCTTCACAAGCTCACTCAATCTTGGCCATTCAATCAACATTTTTCCCTATAAAAGGACCTCATTTCTCAAGAAAAGGAGGAAGCATTTTGCATTGTTATTATACTTGTATATTCATAGAGCTTTCTCATAGCAATCTTAGCCTAGACATTTGCATAGCAATAGATTTTAGATCATCTTTCAACCACTTTGAAATCTTCATGTCATCCATGGTTTTGTGGTGAAGGTTGAGAGCTACTTATAATCACCCATTTGGATCTTGGAGAGGAGAAGAGCAAGGGAAGAACATCGATGAGCATCGTTGGGAGCATCGTGGGGAGTCTTCTTTCTCTCTTTCGTTTGTGTATGATTTTCATTGTTTTCTTGATATCTCTCTTGGTATGCATCTTAAGGTTTTTGAGTTCATTTGTGTTTAGTTTTGGTTGGAACTAATCTATTAATGTTTGAAGTTGTGTTTATGCCTTTTGCCCCTTTTTCATTGCATCATTTGGTGAACCCAACGTGAATCGAGCACAAACTTTTGATCATTTTTTTTGTGATTTTCCATAATTTTCACACACAGGTTGCGCTTTAGCGCTTTTGTTCTGCAGTTTGGCTCCTTTGTCTGTCAGTTTTGGCGCTTTTGTTATGGTTTTAATGCTTTAACACATTAATTATAGTGCTTTTGTTAATATTATAGCACTTTTGTTAATAGTATGGCGCTTTTGTTAATACCTTGGCGTTGTTGTCAGAATTAGCGCTTTTGCTCTAGAGAGTTCAATATTGTAACCGAAAACTAAATTTAGACTTGTGGGAGCCCACCTAAGGTTTTGGACTTTCACTAACTTCTTTATTTGCAGGTTCCTAAATAGTTTTTTGAAGGTTGGAGGAGTTTAAATTTAGGATTTTTTATTTCTTTTTAGCTTTTTTTTTTTCAAAGATTGGTTAAAAAGAATTCCTTTTTCCTCTTTTTTTGGTAAAAAGAACCTCACAATTTAGTTTTGGTGCTTTAAAAAAAAGTCAAAAACTTTTCTTTTGGACTTAAAAAGAACATCACTTGCAAAGCTAAAATTTACAACAACTTCAACATTTCTTTTTGCAAGTTAGATTCACACTTCAAGTTTGGGTTATAAAAAGAACAATCAACTTGTCCATTTCTTACAAAGCAATTTACTTTCAAGCAACATGCTTTCATTTCATTGACCAGGATTTCCATTCCTAGTTAAACAAACAAATTGCTTTGTGGGATAAAAAGAACACCATATCTATTGGAGCAACATCTCCAAATAGAAAATATATCACATTGTAATAAAAAGGTTAAAAAGAACAAGTGTCTTTTGTGTTTGGCATGCTTGTGCAAATCTATAGAGTGGTCCCAGTTCTAACACACACTATCCTCTCCCTTGGCTCTTGTGGTCCTAGGTGCAAGAGAAAAGTGTTAGTAACGCTCTAAATTTTCTATTTTTAAGAGAGGCCTGCCAAGAGACACATCACTCTTGGGACGACCTTGCACGGTAAATCCTTCGAGCCGCTATAGAAATCACGTGAGAGCGAAAGTTGTAGCCTTGGGTGTAGTTGTTCCTATAGTGTAACTTGTCGAAAGGACATATGGGCCCCACCATGAGTTACAAGGATCTTAAATGAGTCACTGCAGAATGAACTTATGTCCAAAAATATCGAACATTACTAGACACCTCTTATTTTAGAAGCCCACTTGTTCTATTGATTGAGGATATTTGTGAAAAGTTCAGTGCAAGAGCATAGATGGTTTTGCTCTCAAGATACTCACCATACATATTTCCTTGAGTAGAAACAGGGCTTTTTGAAAGACTACTTGTAGCTTGATGAAAGTGGTGACTCCCCCATCTAGGGATCACCTATCTGTTATGCTCACGCAAGACTTAGTATATCACATCCTTACCTGCCATGGCAATATACATAAGGTATGTAGTACCAAAGTCAAAGAAATATCAAGTTGTGGGCTGAATATATCGCAACTGGCCATTACCTTAGGGATAAAAAGTGTTTGAGTTGTCTTCGTCTTGTTTCAGACCAGTAAAAATTTGGGCCAACTTTAGGCCTAGGAACATACATACATTTATAAGGGTCAAAAATTTCATGATTGGGTTGATTTAGACCCACACTTGTTGTTCCTTTATTGAAAAGGGGCAAGACTATGTGCTTGCGTGCTTGACATATTTTCTTGTCAAAGGATTCAAACAACTGAAATAAAGTATCCATCCAACAAATCTATATCAACATTAATCATTTTGTATGACCATCACCCATATCTTGAGAAGAAGAAGTCTTCATCAAAAGAGTAAGTTAAAGAAGAGACAACCTAGTCCAAGGGCCCTTATCAAGAGGAGGAAATTTCTCTATCTCAATAGACAACTCTTTCTCTCACATAGAATATTCTTGTGTCATAAGTGCTTGTACCTTCAAGGCAAATCCAACGAGTTTGATAAAGAGCCTTTGAGCAATAGAGCTTTCACTCAATATAGAGCTTTTGATTATCGAAAGAATAAAGGGGGCAAGATCAATCCCGCTTTCTTTCCTAAAATTTGTATCACATACAACAAAGCTTGACGAGAACCACCAACCCCTGTAAGAGAGGAAGAAGTAGAAACCCCCTTCATAATGGAGGAGTTTTATTGAGACACATATCCTATCCACTTTCACATCACAAATTCACTCAAATACAAAGAGGTCTTGTCCTTAGTCCTTTCAAATATTGCTTAAACAAACCAACAAATCACTTTTGGGGTGTCTCTACATCTAGGATCAATCATCCTAAGAGGCATTTCTACACATATAGATAGGTTAAAACTAGTTTATGAGTGCATCCTCTCATTACTAGGTATCTCAAATTATAACACATCTCAAACCTTGCTATACCTCATCACATAAAATTGTTGAAAAGCACAAAAGCAATTCACAAAAAGAACTCTGTTGACATCCAACCTTTAGTATTACAAATCTATCTTCCACCAAACATTTCAAAAAAATTGTCTCCCATCAACCATTTCATCACGCCCTTACCATTTTAGAATCTTGGAAGACCACCTCATAGTCATTTTTTTTTACAACATCAACTTTTAAACCATGGCTCAAACAAGAGCAATGAAAAATCGACAACCAGATATTGAAGAGGAGATCGAAAACATCAACGACTTTCATGAGGCCTTTGGAGGAGGCACTAATGATGAAGATCCCAACACTCCAACTCTATAAGAATTAGAAAGAGCACAACGTAATCCAAAATTCAATAGTCTTTGATGAAATTCTTAGAAACAATGCCAATGCTCATTTCTTGAGACTCGCTCGAGAGGGTTCCAACCTTCCCTCCAATTTTTATACAACATAATTACGACAAACATCCGAGTAACATATCCATCACAATGGTGGAGGAGATAGAGACTACTTCCGCTATGACCCTAATCATCAAGGGAATCCTCCACCTCCTCCTCTTTCAGAAATAGACACGTTGAGGCAACAAGTACAAAATATCGCCCAACAACTGAATAGTGGTGTGAAGACCAATCGATTCTCACTTAACAAAATTTGTCCATATCCATTTGCAAGAACATGCTTATGCCACTTTTTCCATGGGGATTCGAAACACCCAAATTTGAAAAATATAGAGGCAAAGGAGATCTTAGGGACCACGTGCAAGAATTTCACTCCACTTGCTTAGATGTGCCCTGTGAGGACACATATCTGATGTGCCTCTTTCCTCAAAGTTTGGGAGGCACAACCACACAATGGTTTTCATGACTATTGGGTGGTATTAGAACATTTGAAGAATTGGTACAAAAATTTATTGCTCATTACGCACACAACATAGAACCTGACGTCACCATGGTAGATTTCTGCGACACAAAACAAAAACCAGGGGAGTTGTTCTCAACTTTCCTACAATGGTGGAGACAATTGTCTAGCAAACGCTCCCTTCAACTACCTAAGCAAGAATTAGTGGAAATTTTCATTTCCAACTTAAATGATGAAATAGAATTTCATTTGGACATGAAGGGCACACAATCCTTTGAAGAAATGATAACTCAAGGGCTCAAATGTGAAAGAGCCCTCATAAAAAAGGGACATCAAAATTTATAATGAACACAAAGATGGTCCTCATCCACACTATAATAGCGACAAACCAAAATTTTGGAACAAAAACAAAAATGTTGTCAATGACAGGATAGTGGATGCAAGAACAGTGAAAATTGCACAACCTGTGGTTAGGTTTGCAGGACCAAACACCCCTCCTAACACCAACACCAACAATAATCCACAAAATCAAGGTCACAATGCACAACAAGAGGAACCAAAACAAAAGCATCAAAACTACAAGCCAAAACGCACATATACGCCCTAAGGGGAACCTATTGAAACAATATTATGCCAATTAATATCCTCCAATCTTGTGACCTTACCAAAAACATCCAATTATGAGCCTCAAGTCAAGCCTCCATGGTGGCGAGATCACGAACATTGTGAATTTCACCAAGGAAGAGGGCATAAAACAAGCAATTGCCATTGGCTAAAAGATCTTGTTCAAGATCTTATTGATCGAGGAGAAATTGAAATTGAGGGACATGACCCAAAAACATCCAATGATGATCACTTAATGTTCAAAAATCCACTTCCATCACATGATCAAAGGGGTCCTTCCACCTCAGGGAGAAACACAGATACCATAAACCAATTACACACAAGCTGCATACAATTATATTATGAATCACCTTTATGATTCGAATGAACAAGTTGCAACTCTTACCATAAAAGATCAAAATCCTACATGCAACATTGTTACGCGTCATAGCAAGATTACTATTCAAGGGGCACCATTAGGAACGACACCCCTCCCCAAACAATAGAATCTTGTAGAGCAATTGGATAAGACACCAACCCTCATCTCCATATTATAGCTTTTACGCTTATCCCCCTCACATAAACACAATCTTGGACCAAGCTCTCCAAGAAGCGTTTGTCCCTGCCAACCTCAACACAGATCAATTTCAAGCCATGGTTGGTAGTCTAAAATCATCACACTGTCTCACTTTTACTGAAAGTGACAACACATCCTTCCAACAACCCCATAATGCCTCCCTCCATATTGAAGGGTTCGTAAACCAACATAGAATCAAGTGAGTCTTGATTGACAATGGAGTCGGCTTAAACATATGCACCTTACAGTTAGTCACAACATTGGGTTATGCAATAGAATCAGTGGATGCTAGCAAGAAGATAACCATCAAAGCATATGATGATGCAGAACGTTCTTCCATGGAGCTATTACATTACCCATCAGGGTTGGGCCAGTGGTGAAGCATATAGTTTTCCAAGTTCTAGACCTTCCTTTTCCATATAATCTCTTTTTAGGGAGACCTTGGATACATTCCATGCAAGTTGTCTCATCCACTTATCACCAATGTATCAAATTTCTACATAATGGGGTAGAAATTACAATCCTCGGTGATGCTAATCCATTTGCATATTGTAATAATATTCACCATCAACGATACATCACCGTACCTAGCAATAGGGAAGTTATCACTTCCTCAACGTATGTCAATCCAACCTCTCTTTCCAGCTTAACAACCCCTACACCAAAACATGAGAAATAAAAAATGAAAATGGTTGAAGAAGGTCCCGGTGAATATAATCTTAGCCAACTCTTTGTGTTGGGTAGTTACTTACATCCCCTAAGACTCACGAAAAACCCCAAGGTTTACTTCAATCACCACTGGCCAAAAGAACTTGCACTTCTGCACAATTCACCCCTGGTAAAAGTCAAGAGGAGGAAACCATGGATGAAGACCTGGCAAGATGGACCTACACAAACCCTCTCAACAAAGAAAGCCCAAAGGCTAAGCTCTCCACTCACAAATATGGAAAATGCTTCACTATAATGCAAAGAATGGGCTATGATGGCCATAGTGCTTAGGGACCTTGCAAGAAAGGACAACAAGAGCCCTTACAACCTGAGTTGAAACCAAGAGATAAAACTGGACTAGGTTTTCAAAGAGAGTTTGCTCCTAAGCTTCAATTCAAAGGAAAACCCAATAACTTTGTGTATCAACCAATTACTATAAGGATGCAATCCTTGACTATATCTGAAACACCAGCAACCACATCTCCAATAGTACATAAGCTAGTAACTAATGCACTCTTCAATTCAAATGACATCCCATTTTGATACAGTAATCAGATGCTAGAGAGTGATTCTGAGACAGACTCACATGAGTGGGAATGGGATTCAGTGCATTTAAATGATTTAGACAAGGAAGAAACATCACCTCCACCACCTCGTAAGGATATACCAGTTTATGGAGAAGCATGGATTAAAAAAATTTGGGATCCTGAGCTAGAAGAAACTTCCACATGCCCTATGTCAAATCCTACGCCCCCCAAATTTGACAAGGACAGTACCATCAATGAACTTCACGCCTCCATATTAAACCTCATTGATGCCTCCTACGAACTCAACTTAATCGATGAAGTAATGCCTATCATTCATCCCAAACTCATTGAATGGAACCAATCAAATCCCCCATGCCTTGACCATTTCCAAAAAAATGAGGCACTCATAGACTTTCTAGAATTACGGGATAACATACCAAGCGGGGATCATAAAGCTGGGTTTGCCATTAACTTAAAAACACAACATACTTTGGGGCAGATGCCAAACCTTTCAGCTGCAAAAATATTACAATAAAGCTTGGATCTTCAAGTGAGAACCACACGATGGCACTTTTAGATCTCCAAAAAGTAAAAACAAAGAGTGTATCCAAAGGTGAAAACCTCTCTGAGGCGCTTGAGGATGTAAGGTTTGACATCCTCCCCTTTAGTACGAATCGGGAAAGATCAACCATCTTGATAGAAGAAACAAAAGAATTCAATGTGGGGACCCTTGAGACTCCTCACAAAATACATTTGGCATCTTTATTAACTCCTGAAGAAGAGCCAAAATTTGTGGAAATCTTCCAAAAGCGCCAAATCAACTTTGCATGGTCTTATGCAGACATCCCCGACTTAGATCCAGATTTGGTCATGCATCACTTAACTGTAGCAGAAGGAGCTAAACCTATCAAACAAAAGCTCAGAAAGATGCACCCACAGATTGTCATTCTTGTCAAGGCTAAACTTATAAATCTCTTGGATGCTGGTTTCATCAGACCAATTGATTATGCAGAATGGATCTCCAATATTGTACCTATTGGTAAACCTGATGGGGGTATATGTATCTGTATGGATTTTAGAGATTTAAACAAAGCATGTCCTAAAGACGACTTTCCCTTACCAAACATCAACATGATTGCCGATCTAACAATAGGTCATGTGATGCTTTCTCTTATGAATGGCTTTTCAGGATACAACCAGGTTAATTGCTCCAGAGGATCAACACAAAACTACTTTCACATGTCTGTGGGAAACATATTGTTGGAATGTAATGTCATTTGGTCTAAAGAATGCAGGGGCAACATATCAAAGGGCCATGGCTACCATCTTCCACAACATGATGCACACAATAATGGAAGATTATGTGGATGATTTACTAGTTAAATCATTAACAAGAGAGGGGCATCTTGTAGTACTAGATAAAATCTTCAATAGATTGGAACAATACCACGTCCATCTCAATCCAAAGAAATGTGTCTTTGGAGTAACTTCCAAGAAGCTCTTAGGATACATTTTCTCAAGTAAAGGCATTGAGGTAGATCCTACGAAAGTCAAGGCGATCATGGAAATGCCACCTCCAAAGAATATCAGTCAGTTGAGGACATTACAAGGGAGATTACAATCCATTCGGCGGTTCATTACACAATTGGCTAATAAATGTCATCCCTTCACCCATCTGTTACATAAAAATATATGCTTTCAATGGGATACAAAATTCCAGCAAGCATTCCAAATGCTTAAAGACTACCTAATGAATACACCATTATTGATTCCACCATATCCAAGCAGACCTCTATTGTTATACATTTCAACTACAACCACAACATTAGGAATATTGCTTGCACAACATAATGTGGAAGGAAAAGAATGTGTTGTCTACTACATCTCTCGAACACTGGTAGGATATGAACTCAATTACACACCTATTGAGCGAGCTTTCCTAGTAGTTATCTTGGCAACCACCAAATTAAGGCACTACATGTTAACACACAAAGTACAACTTATTGTTGTAAGGAAAGCAGTGCGCGAAAAACGCTCTCCTAACATCAAATTCTAAGGGGATTACCAGGCAAGGAAGTATTTTAATTTTAGTTTGCAATACATTAAGATAAACACAGACATAAAATTAAGATTGACCAGACATAATAGCACCAAAGAAAGACATTAGATATACATGGGAAAACCCTTACGGGTAAAAAACCCACCACCAAAAAGAGATCCCTTTATTCAGTAAACAACACAGTTACAATAAAGTTCTCAGATCCTCTTTTATGGACTATGTTCTCACAACATGCAGACACCTCTACTCGTCTTGACTTCTACAACTTCCTTCTCTTACTCTTCGGTTACCACCACAATATTTATGCACACCCATCTGCTCATCGGTTACATCTCTAGCAACCACCATCTGCCAAACCAAACGTTCTTGGAGCATAACCATCGAATAACAGCTTGTCCATTCATGAACTTGTGGAACACATATTATCCCACATTCATCCAGAAGTCGAGTCAGTTCGTATTCAAATACACCGACATAAACATTCCAAGTGTTCGCCTACTAGTCTTCGGTCCAGGCGACATTAACCCGATCGTCGAAGGCGATTCCATCAGGTATCGGGAAGACAAACAATCAACTATCCCGAACGTCCGATCTTTCTCTTTGCGCTTCGCCATGTGGCACCCCCTGATTGGTTTTGGGTCCCTACTCTGACATCTTAGCACGACCTCACTATCCGCCTGAAATTCTTCTTTGTCGCTGCGTCATGATGGATATTCTAACGAGCAATTTCCCATCATGACCTAGCGGCCACCGTAGGATCTTTTGCGATTGTCGTCTGATCATCTGCGATCTGCTCAGCCTTTAACTCGCCTGAGTCGTTCACCTTTCAGGTCCCACCACTTGGTCACCATGTCGCGAGGGATATTCCAACGAGCAGTTTCCCATAGCAACCTAGTGATCACCGTTGGATAAACCTTGATCATCGTCTGATCATCCTGGACTTTCTCACTAGTTAACTTTGCTTGAGTGCTCTCTTGTCGGGACCCATCACTTAGTCGTCATGCCACGAGGGAGATTCCAATGAGCAGTTTCCCATTGCGGTATAGCGACAGCCGTTGGATCTTTTCGCCTGACCGTCAAATCTACTCAACTTGCTCACCTGATAGCAAATCACAAGAAGATGATTCCTCCAGTCCATTAGCAAGAGTCAAACCAATAGTTGTTCTAACAGGATAGGTTACTCCAATCAACCCGAACACTGGTCAGGATAATTCGAGGCATATTTCTAATAATATCCCACTTGCCGAGGAATTTACTAGACCTATCTACCATGCCGAGCACTTACATATTACACTGAGAACCATGGACTCTAAAGCCCATCAATGCTGATATACCACTGTAGACACCTAAAATTGTCATGTCTAATTAAATAAATATCTTTATTTATTTAATTACTTTAGCCCAATTCTTCTATTAATTAAATAAATCTTTATTTACTTAATTAATTCATTTATCCTCTTCTAGCCTTATTTCTCATTTAAATAAATTCATTTATTTATTTAAATTATCCTTTTCCTAAATTAAATAAATATTTTATTTATTTAATTATCCCACTTCCTCTATTAATTAAATAAATCTTTATTTATTTAATTAATTCATTAGCCTTTTCTACCTATGACACATGTCATTCATCTCTTAATTCCTACACTACCTACCCTCTCATTATTTTCTTATTTTCTTTACCTACCCTCTGATCATAGCCGACCTCTTTTACACCTCTCAATCTTATCCCTCCATTTCATATAGTGTCTTCTATATAAGGAGATGCTTCCTTCATTGTCAAACCCTGACTACCTCACTATGCATTTAGCCTAGACTACGCTTTCAAACTTGCATATGCAATCAAGCCTACTTGCAACCACATTTCCGTTCTTTGTTGAGCTCTTGTGCACATAAAATCTAAGAGCAAATATATCAAACAAGATCAATGGAGATAGGAAGAATGGAGATCCAAACCCTATTGGACATGTGATGGTATAATCTTTGTGATTTCATTTGATTTGCATTGTCTTAGGTAATCTTCATATGTTATGGTGGATCTTTGTTGTTGTTAGGCTAGGGTTTTGTGGTTGAATTCATTTAGTCTTTCAACATTGTTGTATCCATTTTCACCATAAACAACACTCAATCAGAAACCATCAGGAAAAAGAAATTAACATGTGCACCTATGCAGAGCAGTCTCATCTCTTTCATGAATACTTCCACCTTCTACCATGCCACTACCACAGGAAATACATAGAAGCTATCCATTGAGAAAATTACAACTCTGTCTCCCGAGAACACAAAACTCATGATCCAAAAACTAACTGAATGTACAAACATTTGTTACAAACATGGCTAGAATAACACCCATAGTAAGTGCTAGCACATCCAACTACACATACCCTTAAGAGATCATTAACATGTACAACCTGTTACTCACAATCTCAAGCTCCACATGCAATACACACCAAGGAGCTCCCACTGCACAAGTAATGTCAACTGTTTACAACATCTCATAGAAGTGAAATAATCTTTGTACCAAGAGCTTTCTCAATACTAACTGAAAACAAAGAACCTGCAAGCAAGTCTTCACAACACCTTGTATCATGCCCTTCTACACCCACCTCTAAAATGTCAATTGTGTTATAATAGATGAATGCATCTCAGTTGGACCTATTAATCATTCCAACAAATACATATCTAGCCACAAGAGAAAGATAGCACCATCTCTGTTTCCATGTATCCATGAGCACCTTGTAACTGATCAACACATGCCAACCTCCAAATGCATAATCACATTATCATGAAGCATCAAACAATATGATCAATGTACTCAAAACATAGAAATAAAACCAAGATCAATGTCAAAGTTCCAATTGCAGAATCAGGAACATAAACAAGACACACATGATCTAAAACATCTCATCCAAGGAGATTACATTCTCTGTATGAACATAACCATATTATGTCAAAACTCTAAATGCATCTCAAGAGTGTACCCAGACATAATGTAACGCATCCTAACTAAGGAAAACATGCCAAAATATGACATAAACAACATCTCTACCAAAGACTTATGAATCCTCAAGATGTTAGCATCTTCAGTCACATGAAGATCATCCACCATCAAATGATGAATTTGTATCACTGCCAAAGACCCATGGTACCTCGTCTTACATGGCATTGTGACGGAACCAAACACCACGAGATGTCTGTCTTGCCAAAACGGCTCAGAAGGTATCTCCATCCTCATTCTATGAGGACCCAGAATCTGAAGAACTCTTATTTTATTTCTTCTTCTTCACTTTGCAATCCTTCTGAATGTGACCAACCTATCCACAATTCCAACACTTCACTTTGGACTTCTTTCCAGGAGCAAAACTTTCCTCTGACTTTGATTTAGACTTCTTGTCCTCTGTCTTGCCACGAACAACAAGGGCCTCCTTGACCATCTCAGAATATTTCCTTCATGTTTCTTCTGACAGCAACAAAGCAACTACTTCTTCCATCTTGAAAGTGGTTGTTGTACTCCCAATGGCCATTACCAGATGATCCCATGTGTTCGGCAAAGAACATAACAAAAGCATACATCGATCCTCATCATCAATCTTAACTCCTATGGAGGTTAGCTGAGCAACCTTCATGTTGAAAACAGTCAGATGATCTGCAATAGATGTACCCTCGTCCATCTTCAAGGAATACAACTTCTTCCTCAGGAAAAACTTGTATACTAGATATTTCCCCTGATAGATATCTCCAAGTTTCTTCCACATAAATTGTGCAGTCTTTTCCTCATGAACATTTAACATAACAAACTCTGCCAAACAGAGTCTAATCAATCCTCTATCTTTTCTATCTGCAAGATCCCAACCTTCTTTCCTCATGCCTGAAGGTTTTTGTCTAGACACAACAAACCTCGGATCTCAATCAACTAGCAAAACTTCCATCTTGAGTTTCCACAACTCAAAGTTTGAACCGTTGAACTTCTCAATCTCCACTCGTCCAAAGTTGTTCGCCATCTCAATCTGCAAACAAAATACTATGTCAGACTCCCACTGAAAATAGAATTGACACCAAACAGCCCTACCCGACAAGGATAACACAACTAAATGGCTCTGATACCACTTGTAAGGAAAGCAGTGCGCGAAAAACGCTCTCCTAATGTTAAATTCTAAGGGGATTACCAAGAAAGGAAGTTAATTTTAGTTTGTAATACATTAAGATAAACACATACATAAGATTAAGATTAACTAGACAGAATAGTACCAGAGAAAGACATCCTATATACGTGGGAAAACCCTTACAGGTAAAAAACCCACCACCAAAAAGAGATCCCTTTATTCAGTAAACAACACGGTTACAATAAAGTACTCAGATCCTCTTTTATGGACTCTGTTCTCAGAACTATGTTCTCACAACATGCAGACACCTCTACTCAACTCAGCTTCTACAACTTCCTCCTCTTACTCTTTGGCTACCACCATAGTAATTATGCACACCCATCTTCTCATTGGTTACATCTCTGGCAACCGCCATCTACCAAACCAATTGGCCTTGGAGCATAACCATCAAGTAACAACCTGTCCATTCATGAACTTGTGGAACACATATTATCCCACATTCATCCGGAAGTCTGGTCAGTTTGTATTCAAATACACCGACAGAAACATTCCAAGTGTTCGTCTACTAGTCTTCGGTCTAGGCGACATCAACTCGATCGCCGAAGGCAATTCCATTGGGTATTGGGAAGACAAACAATTAGCTATTATGAATGTTTGATCTTTCTCTCTACGCTCCACCATGTGGCACCCTCTGATTGGTTACGGGTCCCTGCTCTGACATCTTAGCATGACCTCACTATCCGCCCAGAATTCTTCTTTGTCGCTGGGTCGCGATGGATATTCTAACGAGCAATTTCCCATCGCGACCTAGCGACCACCATCGGATCTTCTGTGATCGTTGTTTGATCATCTGCGATCTGCTCGACCTTTAACTCGCCTAATCCGTTCACCTGTCGGATCCCACCACTTGGTCTCCATGTCGCGAGAGATATTCCAACAAGCAGTTTCCCATCGCGACCTAGTGATCACTGTTGGATCATCCTTGATCACCGTCCAGTCATCCTAGACTTGCTCACCAGTTAACTTCATTTGAGTGCTCTCTTGTCGGGACCCATCATTTAGTCGCCATGCCGCGAGGGAGATTCCAATGAGCAGTTTCCCATCGCGGTATAGCGACAACCGTTGGATCTTTTCACCTAACCGTCAGATCTACTCAACTTGCTCACTCGATAGCCGATCACAAGAAGAGGATTCCACCAGTCCATTCGCAAGAGTCAAACCGACAACTGTTATAATGGGATAGGTTACTTCGATCAACCCGAACACTAGTCAGGATAATTTGAGGCATATTCCCAACAATCTCCCACTTGCTGAGGAATTTACTAGACTTGTATACCATGTCGAACACTTACAGATTACACTGAGAACCATGGACTCTAAAGCCCCATCAATGTTGATATACCACTCAATCAGAAACCATCAGGAAAAAAAAATTAACATGTGCACCAATGCAGAGCAGTCTCATCTCTTTCATGAATACTTCCACCTTCTACCATGCCACTGCCATAGGACATACATAGAAGCTATCCACTGAGAAAATTACAACTCTGTCTCCCGAGCACACAAAACTCATGATCCAAAAACTAACTGAATGTACAAACATTTGTTATAGACGTAGCTAGAATAGCACCCACAACAAGTGCTAGCACATCCAACTACACATACCCTTAAGAGATCATTAACATGTACAACCTGTTACTCACAATCTCAATCTCCACATGCAATACACACCAAGGAGCTCCCACTACACAAGTAATGTCAACCATTTACAACATCTCATAGAAGTGAAATAATCTTTGTACCAATAGCTTTCTCAATACTAACTAGAAATAAAGAACCTGCAAGCAAGTCTTCACAACACCTTGTATCATGCCCTTCTACACCCACCTCTAAAATGTCAACTGTGTTATAACAGATGAATGCATCTCAGTTAGACCTATTAATCATTCCAACACATACATATCTAGCCACAAGAGAAAGATAGCACCATCTCTGTTTCCATGTATCCATGAGCACCCTGTAACTGATCAACACATGCCAACCTCCAAATGCATAATCACATTATCATGAAGTATCAAACAATATGATCAATGTACTCAAAACATAGAAACAAAACCAAGATCAATGTCAAATTTCCAACTGCAGAATCAGGAACATAAACAAGAAACACATGATCTAAAACATCTCATCCAAAGAGATTACATCCTCTGTATGAACATAACCATATTATGTCAAAACTCTAAATGCATCTCAAGAGTGTACCCAAACATAATGTAACACATCCTAACTAAGGAAAACATGTCAAAATATGACATAAACAACATCTCTACCAAAGACTTATGAATCCTCAAGATGTTAGCATCTTTAGTCACATGAAGATCATCCACCATCAAATGATGAATCTGCATCACTGCCAAAGACCCATGGTACCTTGTCTTACATGGCATTGGGACGGAACCAAACACCACTAGATGTCTATCTTGCCAAAATGACTTAGAAGGCATCTCCATCCTCATTCTGTGAGGACCCAGAATTTGAAGAACTCTTATT
This sequence comes from Cryptomeria japonica, assembly GCF_030272615.1. NCBI lineage: Eukaryota > Viridiplantae > Streptophyta > Pinopsida > Cupressales > Cupressaceae > Cryptomeria > Cryptomeria japonica. Next base: position 112,369,164 of record NC_081412.1, on the reverse strand, counting down.
TTATTTCTTCTTCTTCACTTTGCAATCCTTTCGAATGTGACCAACCTGTCCACAATTCCAGCACTTCACTTTGGACTTCTTTCTAGGAGCAGAACCATCTTGCCTATTGAGGTTGAATTACCATCTCTATGGGTATTCTTGCACAATCTAATAAATGATGAAGAATACCGAGTCTCATGTCTTCAAGACTTGGAACTACTTGATGAAAAGTGACAAGCTACCTACAATCACCTAAAATCCTATCAACAGTGCATGAGTAGAAGCTACAATCATAGGGTCAAACTTTGTACATTTGAAGTAGGAGATCTTGTTCTTAGGGAGAATCCTCGGAATCAACTGAATAGAGAACATCGAGGCAAATTTGAATCCAATTGGCTAGGTCCATATGTCATCACTGTCATCTTCAGGTCTGGGGCATATTAGTTAGCAACTTCAGATTGAGAACCACTAGCAAATCTGATCAACAACATGCATCTCAAAAGGTTTCATACATAAGTTGTGCAGAGCACCAGGCCCCTCCAATATCAGAAAATACCAAAAACATTCAGAAAATAGTCCTAAACAAAATACAAAAATAAAATAAAAATTCAAGAAAATGGTAAAGAAAAATCATTCATCCAAACGGTGAAACCACTCCGGTGGCGCTGTGGGTAGGTACGGTGGTGAAAACTTGGTAAACAGGCACCATTCGTAAAGGCTATGGCTTCGTTGTCTTTCAGACTTGTTGTGATCACGTCCATTGCATCCACTCATCCATCATTTATACCATGGCTTGTTATTGATTTGCAATTAGGGTTATTACTTCACGTGTCTCGTGTCATACTTTTATACTGACATCTAACTGGGGGCAATGTTCTTAAACCTACAAATGGGAGTGGATTCTCCATGCTTATGATTCATTGAGTTGCTCATTCAAAAACGTCCTGAAATAATACCAAAAACATTCCGTAAAATCTCAGAAAATTCCAAAAACATTTGCAAAATGTCCTAAAGATAATACCAAAAACATTCACAATATTCAAAAAATCCAAAAAAAAATGACAAAAACATAAAAATCAATCAAAAACATTGCAATGTATATTATTCCTTGTACATACACATCACAAAAGACATAAAACAACATTTTGAGCTACTCAAACAATGACCACCTAACAAATCAACCAACCAATCACACATCTGCGCACAACCGTCTTTGCAAGGATGCATCCTTCCTCACAAACAAGACATGGTATCATTTTCTTTGACAAGAAAATTATGTTTGGCTGATAAGCACTTGGTCAATTTTTTTAATATTTTATTTATTTATATTAGGTTCCTACGCTACTCCAGGATATCCACAAGTGATTAGAGTAGTCGGGATGGTTCCTGATATATTTTTCTTTGTTTGTTGTCTACAGGTTGTTCCAATGAAGTTCTGGGGCATATACTAATGGTGTCTACGTGGGAAGTTCACTAAGCTACGTGATCCTATGCAAAAATACAGTCATGGATCGCTATGGCTTACTGACTACAACGTATACCTCAACCATTTGTACATGAACCAGAATGGAGGGGAACTTTCCTTATCAGCGATGTTTGTTTATAGGTGAAACACTCAACCTTGGTTTCTAATACCTTGGCCAAGATCGATACTACCATGCTCGATGATGAAAATTAAGCACTGTGAATAGCCATGGATTGCCATTTCATCTCATCTGTTTAGATTGCATTTCGTTGCATATCACCCATTCATTTGTTCATTCATTGTTCATATATGTTGTTCACAGACAATTAATCCAGGTTTCTATGAGAAAGCTAAGCATATAAAATTTGTCTTGGGTACAATCATGACAGAGTTCTCTGATACATCATCCCACATCTCCATTCCATATTTGCATTTTCCCACCAACTTGACATTTGTATATTATGTAGGACTGACATTCCTTCATTTAGTTGCATTTTATTCATTAAAGTACATTCATTTACTTAGTTAAGTGCATTCATTTCAATCATTAAGTGTATTCATTCATTCATTTAGTTGCATTTTATTCATTCAAGTACATTCATTTACTCAGTTAAGTGCATTCATTTCAATCATTAAGTACATTCATTTACTCAGTTAAGTACATTCATTTACTCAGTTAAGTACATTCATTTACTCATTAAATGCATTCATTATCATTTAGTTGCATTTCAAATCATTTCATTCATTTAGATTCATTAAGTGCATTCATTATCATTTAGTTGCATTTCAAATCATTTCATTCATTTAGATTCATTAAGTGCATTCATTATCATTTAGTTGCATTTCAAATCATTTCATTCATTTGGATTCATTAAGTGCACTCATTCCTTCATTTAGTTATATTTCAAATCACTAAGTGCATTCATTTACTCATTTAAGTGCATTCATTTATCCATTTAGTGCATTCATTTTAAAACATGACATTTTTATAATCATTTAGATTCATTACGTACAACTTAAAAATGCATAGTTTACTCATATCATTATCTCATCATTTCAACATATACAATATTATTTGTCAAATATCATCATTCATTATCTAATATCACCATTTAGCAAAAATCATCATCATTTCATCACATTAATATCATTACAAAAAAAAACATCATACATCTATTAAACTGCATCCACATGTTAGCAAATCATTCATATCATACATGTAGAAATCATATCATCAACATGTGCATATAGAAAGAAAACATCTCCATATCATTTATCTAGACATAAATCATATCATCATCCTACATAAAGAAAACATATCATCACCACAAAATTGAGATCTCATCATATATCGCATCAAAAAGAACACATGTATCAGAATACAATGTTGTCCAAAATATCGGCTACCAAGAGACATCCAAGTATCAGTCTAATAACAATGTTACAATGCACATAAGCACCTCAAATGGCATTCTGGTTAGATGTCACTTCCCCACCACCCTCACCATCTCGCTGAGGAGGACCCATCACACCACCACTACTTTGACCCCTCTTAGGCCGCTCTGTTCTCGCCTGCCACATCCAGGAAAAGCTCATCACTCATTGACTACATGGTACCACCTGATCATATAACCCCTGCCAGTAATCTATCTCCTCCTGAGCCCACCACATCTCCCTTAACACCTCCCCAGTCGGACCTTGTCTATGTACTCCCACCACAACTCACACTCTATCCTGCATCTCCCTCACTCTATCCACAACATCATCTCTCTCTCGCACAACTACAGTTAACTCGGTCCCTCGTGCAAAAAGATGGACATCCCTGGCTGCAATCTCTGCATCTTTGTCCTCCAGTTGTGCCTTTAAATCTCGGATGTGTGCATCGACTGCTGTCATGCTAGTTTGCAACCGTAATATCAATACATCTCATAGGTCTCCCTCTCCCCCACCTACGGCTTCCTGTCCCATCTCTATCATCTCATCTCCACCACCTATGGCTCCTTGTCCCATCTCCATCGCCTCATCACCACCCCGTCCACCACCGACATCTCTCACTCCTGCTCTCGTTGCTCCTTGTATCAATGGACCCTGTGATAGTCACAATGGTTGTCCACCTCTACCTCTCCTCTGTAACCTTCCTCCTCCACTTGCTCCACCCCCACCACCTCCACCTCCTCCTCCTCCTCCTCCAAAACCTCCCCAACTTGCTCCACCTCCAATTCCACCTCCGCCACCCCTGCCTAATCTCCTCCTCCTCCCCTGTCGTGGTTCTCTGTCATCCTCAAATGATGGCATGGGCTCTGCGGGATCTAAGATCCATGGAATTAGATGAGCAATGCGATACTATGAATACTCCTATGTCACCCTCACATCTGCAATCTCTGGCCTCATCTGCCATGGTCTCTCTTGTAATGTCTGGAACTTTGCAAGGGCCTGAACATAGGGCAAAATCGGCCCCCACTGAAATCTCTCCCACACTACCCATGCATACTCCCCCGAACCCTTCAACATACTCTACCCCTGCCCAAACTGTCTCATCACTCTCCCAGGAAACTATCTCTCCATAATATGGGATGTGCAACCAATAAAAAATCAAGTCACATATACATACGGTAAGGCCTCTCCATCATCCTCCCAGGGCTCACAACAGTGTAAGGCCTCCATATGACCCTATTTAAGTCATCTAATGCACAACACCAAAACTCCAACTTCCCCAAATAGGGCTAGGTGATCAAACATTCATACATAAATACATAGGGATGATCTATCACCCTAAACTTCATACACACCGTCTGTGTGATTGGCAGGTTCTCCCAAGCCTAGATGTGTAATAACGTGATCCCTACACCCAGTGATCTGATCTTCTGATACACTGCCTCATGCAAGTCCCTGTAGAGGTGCGCCAACACACATGGACCCCATGCATAACAAGTCCCCTCTGTAACCAATAACCAATCCATGTGAACGTCGATCGAGGCAAATAAAACCCCCAACAATACCTACTAGCACTGATGGTAGTGGCTCATATAGCGTTGCTATGTCCTCCCAAGCCACAAAGCCATCCTCAATATAAACATCCTCGACAAATATCCTCCATAAGGTTGTTGTCCCCAAGTGGCGATCATACGTGATGAGCTCCCATCTGATCGAAATCTACAACATCTGCCACACATCCTCCAAGGTAACCAACATCTCTCCCATCACCAGATGAAACAAGCATGTCTCGTTATGCCACCGCTTGGCTAGTGTTGTCAACAATCCACGCTTCGTACAAATCATGGGCACATACATGATCTAGTATAATCTAGTCACACTCACATAATCAATCTCCAACTTAGACAATTGCTCAACAGTTGTTGTGTCGCTAGATGTCACTCTCGCATCTGTAAGACGAGTAGCTCCTCCTACACATATCAACAAATATTAGTTGTTTTGACACAAAATTTCTTAAATTTCGACCTAGACTATCAACAGATACTTTTTGATTTAGTATCTTTGGGTCTCAACGGGTAATCATTTATGGAAATCCTAGACTACATCAGGCATTTATCCCAATGACCTAGTCTCAACAAGGCTGCTATGATTCACCAAAACAAAAAATCAATCAATCAACACAGGCATCAAGTGATATTTTCTCTAGCACTGGGGCATCTATCACAATTGCGCCACTCTGCTGACAATAGCGCTACAACTGATGCACAAAAGCACTAAAAAAAATGGCACTACCAAAACTATACACTTGCGCTATTTCATAAGAAACATGCCACAACAATCACACAAAAGCACTAAAACACAATTATAGCGCTATTGTCTTCTTTGGACTTTGACACTTGGAAAAATATGCTAAAAATTTATCAAAAGAAAAATTAAACATTTGCATACCGATGGTCCGTAGTCCTCTGGCCGCTAGTATCGGTGGATTCGCTCTAGTCGGTGATCTTCTATCGGCATGACCATGATGATTGTTGCTCACTCCTTCGCCAAGGTCACTATTAGAGCTCCACACAGCCAGGGAGATGGGTGCAAATGAGACAATTTTACCCCTTCCCCTCCAATTATACCCCCCAACCCTAACCCTACTTCACCCCACTCACCATTGTGGTCCCTGTGAACTTCAGAAGCCTCTCATTTCTTTGTGTTCAATCCGTCTTCTCCCATTATTTTGCCATTATTTCTAATTTCTTCTATTCTACCTCACCCCAACTTCTTTCTCTTTTTCGAGAGATCGCCCAATTTTTTAAAATTTTGTCCCATCTCTTGAGGGGCATACCTAACCACTACTTTGGTCCATACTTGAGCATATTTTTCATACCTATCTTTTATTCTTTGAAATGACGCGATAAACCGCCTCGTCCCAAAGAGGGGCAAATGTAGACACATAAATTTGTCCACTAAATTAAATAAATATTTAATATTTATTTGATACACTAATATTCCTCTATTAACTAAATTCACATTTAATTAATTCATTCAACCCCCATTTTGCTATTTTAATTAAATAAATTACATAAATTTATTTAAATTAAAATTCATTTCTGTAACCTAGTTAGTAAATTAATCTAATTTATTTAATTTCCCTCATTCCTCTCATTTAAATAAATCAACATTTATTTAAAAACACAAATCAAATTCTCCTTTTAAATAAATCAATATTTATTAAAAAAATCTCACCCCACTTGCATTTTCCTACAAATGCAAGTTGCACAAATAAATAGATTTTATTTCTAAATAAAATCCTATTTTCTCTCACCCACCAAACCCACTTGCCCACTAACTTCCTTCTAGATTCTTCTAACCCCCCCTCTAATTAGCCTAATCCCCCTCTCTAATTATTTTCACATTCCCAAACAAACGTCACTTCTCAAAAATGCCTCAAAGTCTATGAAATGCATTAAAGGCTTTTATTCTTCAAACAAGTTAACCCCCAAAGTCTTTTAAAGCTTTCATGGCTCTTACATAACCATTAATGGTTAACTCAACTTACCCACATGGTTAGAGACTTTCCCTCTAACTCAACCCTCATTTAACTCATGGGTCTCTTCAAGCATTCATTACTTTGACCATGGTTATCTCCATTAACTCTTACACAAGAGTTTATCCATTGGATAAAAGCATTACCCTTGGATAAAAGCTTTATCCACTAACTCAAGCCTAACCAAACCCTCCTAGGGTAACCCTCATGTCTCCTCAGGCATTAAATGTTTCTTCCCTCTCCTCTCAAGACATCTCATGTTGACACTTGTCATCATGGGAATGGGTTGAGATCCATCACATGAATCACAAACCCATCAATCCTAGCCCTTCACAAGCTCACTCAATCTTGGCCATTCAATCAACATTTTTCCCTATAAAAGGACCTCATTTCTCAAGAAAAGGAGGAAACATTTTGCATTGTTATTATGCTTGTATGTTCATAGAGCTTTGTCATAGCAATCTTAGTCTATACATTTGCATAGCAATAGATTTTAGATCATCTTTCGGCCACTTTCGAATCTTCATGTCATCCATGGTTTTGTGCTAGAGGCTGAGAGCTACTTATAATCACCCATTTGGATCTTGGAGAGGAGAAGAGCAAGGGAGGAACATCTATGAGCATCTTTGGGAGCATCTTGGGGAGTCTTATTTCTCTCTTTCATTTGTGTATACTTTTCATTGTTTGCTTTGTATCACTCTTGGTATGCATCTTAAGGTTTTTGAGTTCATTTGTGTTTAGTTTTGGTTGGAACTAATCTATTAACGTTTGAACTTGTGTTTGTGCCTTGTGCCCTTTTTGCATTGCATCAGTACCAATTCAAAACAATCTTGCTTAGAACAAGATTGGTGTGTCCGATACAATCATCCACATAATCAGGCCACATGCTAGAATGGTGAGTTCTCTCAGGCCTTAGTAGCATAAAATGAGCCAACAACATCAGGGCATCAACAATTTGTTGATTGTTCACGTCATCCACAAGGAGATACAACTTTTATGAATTGGCAGGAGGCCGATTTTTGTGGAATAAATCAGACAAGTGGGGACAATATGACTAGCAATACAAGATCAAAAAAGAGGGCCATGGACCCTACTATTTTTTCTACCACAACAACTCAAACTCCATGGGCTGCCATGAAGACTACAATGCCAAACACCCCTGATAAGGTGGCTGCTCCAAATAAAGAGAAGGATTTGACTCAAAAGGTCATTCAAGGTGTTGGTATTATGGATGTTTTGTATTGGTTTTTTTGTTGATGTCAACACTTCTTTGGTTGTGTTGAACCGACACATTCTATTCATCGGAAAGTTCAGTAACTTATGCATAGTCACCGGTATATTACTCACCGACAGGTTATATATTGTTCACTGACACTGAAGATGACTTGTTATCATCTGGAGATTACTTGGTTATGTCGAAGAGATGGTTTGGACACTTAGTTTTGGTATTTTGGTTATTGGTCTAATCGGGTTGACATATTTGTTGTTACTGGCAAATTGGTCTAGGTTATGACCGACATGCATTATCTATTCCAGATCAACACGAAATGTTATAGAGATGATTTAATTAATTGGATATTGTTGTAAATGTATTGAGCCGACCTGATGCATCACATCATGACTTATTTGTAATTGATTGTAATACTCTTGGTGAGTCGACCTACACATTTGGTCTTAGGTTTTGGTATATATGTAAGATCTCATTTGTGAGATAATGTAATAGATAGAGAGACGATATATGGTTATGGTATCGTAACATGGTATGTGAGAATATTGAAGATCATATGAGTAGACCATAAAGAAGGTTCAAGGAAGGTTTGAAGGTGATTAGCAGAGCTTAACCGATACTGAATCTAGCATTGAAGATGCTACTTTGAGCAGTGCATTATCATTGGATTTAACTATCCAATTGTAGTCAGTGTGACTCTTATTTTGTGATTGAGCAATGAGCTCTAGGCAGTTGGCCTTTCTGCATGTGCAGACCCATTTGTATATACATACTATCTGCAGTAGTATCATCTGATTGTGGGTAAGGTTTCCCACCATGATTTTTCCCCTTACAGGGTTTCCACGCACAAATCTCTGTGTTATGTGTTGTGGATATTGTTTCTCTTTCTGTTCTATGCTTTAAGTTTCACCGGTATTAATATTAACTGCTAATCTGTCTACCGGTATTAAGTATCAAGTTTGGTTAAGTTATATTTGGGTTGAAATTAATAGACAACTAATTCACCCCCCCCCCAAGTTGCCTCTGGGTCCTAACAATTGGTACCAGAGCTAAGTCCTCTTTTTGCAGAAGTTTAACAATTTGAGGAGATTCTATGGCAACTAACTTCTTCAAGAAGGACAGTCTGAAACTTGATGGAACTAATTATGGTATATGGAATATCAAAATGGAGACACATCTGAATTGCATTGGAAGAGACATATGGGATGTTACAAAGAATGGCTATGTTGCTCCTTTACCGAATCAACCTCATCCACCAACATTGGCTAAGGACATGGAGAATGATTGCAAAGCAAGAGAAGCACTTTTGAGCGCATTGTCAGATCAGCAAATCATAAGATTATCAGACCGATCTACTGCTAAAGCTATTTGGGATAAATTGGAGACATTGAATGAAGGTGATACCACTGTAAAAATTGCAAAACTGGAATGCTTCTAGGTCAGGTATGAAAATCTGAAAATGGAAGAAGATGAAAGAATTTTTGCTTTTATGGAAAGGGTTAATGAATTTTTTTTAGGAATACAATGTTGTGGAGGTTCCTTAAGTGAAGATGAAATTGTTTCTAAAGTTTTAAGAGCGTTTCCACTGCCATACAAAATGAAAGTAACTGCTATTAATGAGTTGAGAACAATGCCTAATACATCAGTATCTAGAGATACCTTGGTTGGAAAACTTTCAACATTTGAGCTTGAGAAATTTGGTCCTGTTGCTACAATTAAGACAGATTTAGCCTTCAAAGAATTATCATCTGCATCATCATCATCATCTGACAATCTGATTGGAAAGCACTTTATGCAATAGAACTTGAAGATATCAAGAAGGAAAATGAAGAACTGGAAGAACTTGAAGCACTATTTGCAAGGAAAATGCCTAAAGGTCCTATTGGAAGTAAGTATGAAGGTAAAACACCATTTAAATGTTTTAACTACAATAAAGTTGGTCATATGGCATTTAGATGTCCTGATAGACATGCAAGATTGAGAGAAGAAGCTAAAAGAACATATAAGCCTAACCCTAAATATCAAAGATACAGATTTAAGAAGAATAGAGACAAATCATGTTACTATGTTGTTGAAGGAGTTACTAAAGATTCTGATGAAGAACCGACAGACAATGGATGGGCTTTCGTTGCAATAAAATAAGATCAACCGACACCTACTGTTCCACCGGTAGAGCATGCCCTAGCAGCTAAAATTGAAGAAAATGATGAATGGATTATAGATTCCGGATGTTCACATCATATGATTGGTGATAAAAGTAAATTCTTATCTTTTCAAGAATACAATGGAGCTCTAGTAAGATTTGGGGATGATAAAGCTTGTTTAATCAGAGGAAAGGGCACTATATCTTTTGATGGTAAGCACAATACTGACAATGTTTATTATGTTGAAGGTTTGAAGCATAATCTTTTGAGTGTTGGTAAATTAGTTGAAATGGGATTTCAGTTACAGTTCAAGAATGGTAAATGCAAAATCATGAATATAACTGGTTTGAAGATTACAACATTTAAATAACAGTGAAAAGACATGCTTGATTGCACATATTGATGAAAGTTGGTTATGGCATAAAAGACTTTGTCATGTGAATTTTGATTGGATTATAAAGATTAGTTCAACTAAGGCAGTAAGGGATTTACCTAAGATTGTAAAACCTCATAATCCGATATATAAGGAATGTCAAATGGGAAAGCAAGTTAGAACAACTTTTAAGAGTATTTTTGAGAAATCCAATAATGTTCTTGATTTAATCCATACTGACTTGTGTGGTCCGACACGAACAAGAAGTCTACAGGGAGATAGATACTTTATGCTAATCATTGATGATTATTCTAGAATATGTTGGGTTACTTTTCTCAGGGAGAAATTAGAGGCAATGGTAGAGAATGAAACCGGTAAGAAAATCAAATGTTTAAGATCAGATCAAGGAGGTGAATTTACATCTAAGGAGTTTAATACATTTTGTGAAGTGAATGGAATTAGAAGACAACTATCTGCACCTCGGACACCTCAGCAAAATGGAGTTGTGGAAAGGAAGAACATAACTATTTTGGATGCAGCCAGAAGCATGATATTAGAAGCAAATCTACCTCATGTGTATTGGAGAGAAGTAGTGAATACAATAGTTTACACTTTTAACAGAGTTCACATCAAAGGTTAAACCGGTAAGACACCTTATGAACTATGGTTTGGTAATACTCCTAATCTTAAATACTTCAGAATATTTGGAAGAAAATGCTACATTAGGAGAGATGAGTATATTGGTAAATTTGATCCTATAAGTGATGAAGGAATATTTCTTGGTTATTCATCTAAGAGCAAAGCATATAGATGTTTTAATAAAAGATTATAGAAAATCATTGAGAGTGCAAATGTGAAGATAGATGAACACTTTAGAGGAAATTCAAGGTCTATGAATTTTGAACTGATAGTTGAGATGATCATAAATGAACCTATATAGAGTGCACCGGTACAGTATGTGGATCCAGTCACACTGACATCATTAGAGAATTTGACAGTGACTGAAGAACAGCAACAAGTGAACACACTCGGGTATGTAAGACTAAATCACTCTGAAAGTCAGATAATTGGGAATAAGTATCAAGGTGTTATGACAAGAGGAAGACTGGCAAATGAAGAGGTATGTTTAATTTCTCAAATTGAACTAGCATCTGTTATTGAGGCATGTGAGGATAAGCATTGGATTAAATCTATGGAAGATGAATTAGAACAAATTGAAAAGAACAATACATAGACATTGGTTCCCCGACCCAAAGATAAAAATGTAATTGGAACTAAATGGGTATTCAGAAACAAACTTAATGAAGATGGTAAGGTAATCAAAAACAAAGCAAGATTAGTGTGTAAAGGATATTCACCAAAAGAGGGAATTGATTACAATGAAACCTTTACACCGGTAGCTAGAATTGAGGCAGTCAGATTATTTCTTGCATTTGCAGCACACAAGAACTATAAAGTATATCAAATGGATGTAAAATGTGCATTTCTAAATCATGATCTAGATGATGAAGTCTACATTAAACAGCCTGAAGGATTTTCATTGACAAATGATAAAGATATGGTTTGTAGATTAAGGAAAGCATTATATGGATTGAAGCAAGCTCCTAGAGCTTGGTATGCTAGATTGGACAAATATCTTTTCAAGCTTGGTTACACTAAAGGTAATGCTGACAGCAACTTGTATTTCAAAGTGACTAATGAAAACATCTTGGTTATTGAATTTTTTGTTGATGATATCATTTTTGGAGGAGAAGATGGATTGTGTAAAGACTTTGCTAATAAGATGCAGGGAGAATTTGAAATGTCTATGATTGGGGAGATAAAATTCTTTTTAGGATTGCAGATTTCACATACTGATAAAGGTATATTCATATGTCAAACAAAGTACTTGAAGGAACTATTGAAGAAATTTGGTATGGAAAATTCTAAACCGGTAAGTACTCCTATGACTACAACTAATAAATTGACATTGAAGGATGCTTCAACTCCTGTTAATCCGACCAGATACAAATCTATGATTGGAGGTTTACTATATTTAACACAAACAGGACCTAATATAATGAATGCAATATATTTTGTTTCAAGATTTCAGAGTAATCCTAAAGAAAATCATGAATCAACAGTGAAAAGGATTTTCCGGTATCTACAAGGCACAACAAATCTTGGTTTATGTTATCCTAAAGATGAAAATTTTGATTTATGTGCATACACCAATGTAAATTGGGTAGGAGATGTAGATGACAAAAAGAGCACCACTCGCAGGGCATTCTTTCTTGGTAATAGATTGATTTCATGGTTGAATAAGAAATAGAGTTGTACATCATTATCACAACATAATCAAAATATGTTGCAGCCGCAACTAATTGTACTCAGGTATTATGGATTAAGAAAATGTTGAGGGACATAAAGGTAAAATGCAAAGAACCTATAATCATTTATTGTGATAATTAAGCAACAATTGATATATCTAAGAATCTGGTATTTCACTCTAAAACTAAACATGTTTCTATCAAATATAATTTTCTGAAAGAGAATGTTGAAGCCAAAGAAGTGAGATTGGTTTATGTGAATACAAAAGAGTAGATTGCAGATATCTTTACTAAGCCTTTGCCTAAGGAAACTTTTGAATATCTCAGAGAGTAGCTTGGGGTAATACTCTCACCGGTAGAGACTTAGATAGTTGATGATTGGCATCAAACCGGCAGAATTAACAGAGAAAAACTTTTTTCGGCTTTGATGGAGGGGAGCTACTTCTCAGGGGGAGTAGTTGGTTATAACAATTGGTTCTATGAATTGGTTGTATCTAGTATTTGTATTGCTTTGGCATTTGATGTAAAAGGGGGAGAGATATCTATGGAAAAACATCATCCTTTGGGAAGAGATTATTCAAAGGGGGAGTGATATATACTCTCTGCATTTGTATTTTGATTTCTGGTATTGATCTATTCTGGAGAGTGTTGGTTTTTGGTTTTTGGCATTCTGTTTTAGCACTTAGATGTTTTTCCATCTTATGTTGCCATCAATACCAAAGGGGGAGATTGTTGGTATTATGGATGTGTTGCATTGGTTTTGTCATTGATGTCAACACTTATCCTTCTAGATATCTTTGGTTATGTTGAACCGACACATTATGTTCACCGACAAGTTCAGTAACTTATGCACAGTCACCGGTATATCACTCACCGGCAGGTTACATTATTCACCGACATTGAAGATGACTTGTTATCATCTGGAGATTACTTGGTTATGTCGAAGACATGGTTTGGACACTTGGTTTTGGTATTTTGTTTATTGGTCTAATTGGGTTGACATATTTTCTATTACCGGCAAATTGGTCTAGGTTATGACCGACGTGCATTATCTATTCCAGATTAGCACGACACGTTATGGAGATGATTTAATTAATTGGATATTGTTGTAAATGTATTGAGCCGACATGATGCATCACATCATGACTTATTTGTAATTGATTGTAATAATCTTGGTGAGCCGACCTACACATTTGGTCTTAGGTTTTGGTATATATGTAAGATCTCATTTGTGAGATAATGTAATAGATAGAGAGATGGTATATGGTTATGGTATTGTAACATGGTATGTGCGAATATTGAAGATCATATGAGCAGACCATAGAGAAGGTTCAAGGAAGGTTTGAAGGTGATTAGCAAAGCTTAACTAGTACTGAATCCAGCATTGAAGATGCTACTTTGAGCAGTACATTGTCATTGGATTTAACTATCCAATTGTAGTCAGTGTGATTCTTATTTTGTGATTGAGCAGTGAGCTCTAGGCGGTTGGCCTTTCTGCATGTGCAGACCCCATTTGTATACACATACTATCTGCAGTAGTATCATTTGATTGTGGGTAAGGTTTCCCACCATGGTTTTTCCCCTTACATGGTTTCCACGTACAAATCTTTGTGTTATGTGTTGTGGATATTATTTTTCTTTCTGTTCTATGCATTAAGTTTCAGCAATATTAATATTAACTACTAATCTGTCTACCGACATTAAGTTTGGTTTACCGGTATTAAGTATCAAGTTTGATTAAGTTATATTTGGGTTGAAATTAATAGAAAACTGATTCATCCCCCCCCACCCCCCTCAGTTGCCTTTGGGTCACAACACAAGGGGAGTCACATAGGGCTCCTATAATGTCAAAAATGAACCTTGTTGCTACAAGAGTCCCTGCTAAGGCTGCCATCCCCTTTAATACTTTTGAACTGATGAAGAGGGTCATCATCAATGTATCTATGTGAGATGCTCTTTCTATTCCATCTCAAAGAGACCTACTTCAAGAAGCAATAAAGGGGATAGATGTTGCAGAAGGTACCAGTCAAGGTTGCAGTTCTTCAATTTCTACAAGCTTGGTGCAGCCTTTGGAGGTAGACAATTAGAAGAAAATAATTAAACCTCCCCCTTTTTATCTATCATTAATCATAGGAGATAAACTTGTTCACAATTGTATGATAGATAGTGGGGCTAGTTGTTTAGTTATGCCTAAGGGAATAGTTGACCACCTAGGTATCAAATATGAACCTATCACAAGACTAGTTGTGCAACTTGATGGCACATTAGTTCAGACTATTGGGGTTATTAAGGATTTAAATCTAACCTTGCATGCTTGGCCAGGTTGCAGTGTGTTGCAAGACATCTTAGTGATTGATCTCCCTGCTTATTTTGCCATTTGTTTATGTAGGGAATTCACTGCTAAGATAGGTGGCTACCTATTTTCTAATTGGTCTCACATGTTGTTTAGGACAAGATATGGTACCAAAGTAACTATTAGGGCTTAGCTTATTTCCAATAATCATATAGAGCCCTATATCACAAGTCCTATCAATATGAATTGTACCCCCCATGAGGAGAAAGAAGAAGTTTTAGTAAGAGAGCCAGCAACTCAGTTGGAGGAGGTTCCTAATTGCCTACTTGATGAATGGGCAAATGCATTTTAGTTTTATCCCATTGATGAGATCAAAGACATGGGCCTGAGTGCCTATTGCAACCACGAGGAGGATGCCCCTATCCCTAATCTCTCAAAAGAAGATAGTGACATGTATGGACTGTGGGATATGTTCTTTGATGGCTCAAGGAACAAAAATGGTGCAGGGGTCGATGTGCTACTAATTTCTCCTAAAGGGGAGAAATATTACTTTTCTTTCAGACTTCATTTTGGTTGCACTAACAATATGGCTGAGTATGAAGCTCTGGTTTTGGGTCTCCAAACAACACAAAAGAGAGGGATGAAATCCTTGAAGGTATATGGAGACAGTGAGCTGGTTGTGAATCAAATTAGAGGCCAAAGCACCACCAAGAACAACCTTCTAAAGTCCTAAAAGCATAGAACATGGGACCTAATTGATTGATTAACAATAGTTGGTGCTCAACATGACATTCCATCTCATGTTGAAGCAGAGAAAGAACAACATATCAGACTTGTGGTGAGACCAATAATGCCTAATAACCAAGTGAATTGGCAGGTCTTTGACTCTGATCAACAAATTGTGAGCTTCCTACAAGATGAAGCAAATTTCTCACATAAGAAGAAAAGCATGTTGCAAGACCAATATAGAGATCCGATTATGCAACTAAGCTCAAACAAGCTACCCAAGGGATTGATCACCTTAGAGGGGATCTTCAACACTGATGATTGGATGAAAAAGAGAGCAATGAACCTAGCCGCAAAGAAAGGAGACTACAAATCATCCCTATATCTAATGGAAGAGCTCTCAACTTTGGAAAGGTATGTTCCCAAAGTGATCAAGGTACCTTTTCAGTCTTTGTCAAGAGTATAATGATATAGAATCCAAGCTTATAGAATCTAGTATTATTTTTCCAATCAAGCATTCTTCTTTAGTAGCTAATCTTGTTCTAGTTAGGAAGAAGAATGGGAAGATCATATTCCATCTAGGTGCAAATGTTTCCCCTCTTTCAAGAATCCTTTCTCTCTCCCTTTTCCCTCTGAGAATCACTAGATTAGGTCCTAATTGAACTCAATATTGATAAGAAGTCGACCTTGTCTGAAGAGTCAACCTCACTTTTGCAAGTCCCACACTTTGGAGGTTGTTTCCATGTTTCACAAGGTTGATGATCAAGTCTGATCATCATGGCGTACAAACTTTTGTGACAACAATTCCTTCACCCAATGAAGATCAAGGGTAGGCATCTTGTTTGTCACTCAACATAGAGATTTTATCCCTAAATACTATAATTTAGTATTTCAATGCACAAATAACATCTCTGAATATGAGGCCCTCATCATAGGACTTCACATGGATATCAAGTGGAAAATCACTGACTTATAAGTCTATGGCGACTCCTAACTCATGATTAGACAAGTCAATGATGAGTATCAAAAAAAGGATGACAAGTTGCTTTCGTATCATCGCATGGTTGAAGACCTTAAACAAAATTTTACCTCAATCCATTTTGAGCAGATTCCATGAGCAACAGAGAAGATGATACTATGGCAGCCATTGGATCCTTGCTACAAATGCTGAGAATAGTACCAAGTGTGAATTCATAGTTGAGCATCTCTTGGTGCCCACATATGAAATTCTCAAATCTGAAATGGTCGCAAACTTGTTAGTCTTGGTTCCCCTTGGTATCAATACACCTACACTCACCTAAGAAACCAAACCATCCCACCCCATCTCACCAAAACCCAACAAAAAATATTCATTTGTCGATAATCTCGCTAGACTATCCTTGGAGATACCTTGTTTCGAAGGTACTTTGATGGAACCCTCTTATGGTGTTTAGACAATGAATATGCTGAACGAGCACTATGAGAAGTACACGAAGGTATTTGCAGAGCACACTCAAGTGGCCTCACTTTAGCTAAAAAGCTCCTAAGAATGGGTTACTATTTGCCTACCATGAAACAAGAGGCCTATCACTATGTGAAGAAATGCATACCCTATCAAAAACATAGAGACAAGATCCATGCACCATCACAAGAATTGTAGTCGTTTGTAACACCTTGGCCCTTTTCACAGTGGAGTCTTGATCTCATAATTAGCAAATTCCATCCCACTTCCGCCAACAGTCATAAATTCATCATGGTTGCAACCGAATATTTCACTAAGTGGGTGGAATTGATTCCATTGGCACTCAGATCTCAAAGTTTATCTTGAACTACCTAATCTGTTGTTATGGCATTCCTAAGGCCATTATCATAGACAATGGAAGACCTTTCAAGAATCAAGATGTAAAAAATTGTGCCACAAGTTTGGTATCCAAGATCGCTTTTCCACCCCGTATTACCTACCAGGTAACGGTCAAGCTGAGGCTTCAAATAAAACCCTTATCAAAATCCTTAAAAAGACAACCAATGAAGCTAGTTGTGATTGGCACCTGCAAATTCACCCTACCCTTTAGGCCTACTGTACAAGCATCTGCACACCCATCAAAGCCACTCCATATTCTCTCATCTTTGGTTTTGAAGTTGTCCTACCTCTTTAGATCGAGTTCCCCTCGCTGAGGATATAATTGCAAAAAATTCTTCTTGATGAAGAATACAAAGTAACAAGACTTCAAGAACTAGAATTGTTGGATGAACAGTGCCTCAACGCTTTGAATCGCCTTTGGGTTTATCAAAACTGCCTTCGTCTTAGTTACAATAAGAAAGTTAAGGTGTGAGAGTTTGAAGTTGGTGACCTTGTGCTTAAGGAAAATAATAGAAATCTCCAAGATTGAGAAAAGAAAGGCAAGTTTGACCTTAATTGGCTTAGACCTTATGTTATCACTTCTAAATATGTCTTTGGACCCTATCAATTGGCTACACCTAAAGGAGAGCCATTAGATGAACCGATCAATATCATCCATCTGAAGAAATTCTATGCCTAGTATTTAGGGAATCCCAACTTTAAAAAATCAAGAAATCAAAAACTCAAAAAGCATATAAAATTCAATTTATTTTTAAAAATGCCAAAAAAAAAGAATAAAGAAAAAATCATCGCTTCCATTAGTGAAATCCATTCTATGGTGCTATGGGCAAGTACCTTGGTGAAAACCTATTTTCAGGCGTCAAGGTAAAATAAATTGAATCCACCATCTATTCAAATGCTTCACCATTCTCACTCACCCATTCACCCACCCAAAATTTTATTGATTCATCCCATTATCCATCATAGCTACATAACATGCCCTTTGTTGTAGTCCTATCCACTTGTGCAGACATTATTTTCCCTAGGCAAGCTCTTTCAGCACACACCACTTTCACACTATCACTACCTCCTTCTGCATGAGATGATGAGCTACTCCACTACTGTAAATAGGGATATTCACATCAAACTAAGCTTTCCCCCAATAAACAGAAATTTTTCCCATTCGTCTGAGCTTGAATGGACTTTCTTATAGTCCAAATACCCATCCAAAATGAAGGTAACCAAATCCAAGAAGAGATCCTCTTGACTAGCATCTCTCCAGTCAGCTTTTATGTTGCCTCCCATCACCCTATCCTCATCAATGCCCATCAGGATGCATCCTTCGCATGTCGGGCAACCTATCCAAATCTATTTCCTACTCTTGGCAAGAGATGTTTGTTGGTCAAATGAGTAATTTGCTTGAATGATATTTTCACTTTGATTTTATTTTTTATCCTAGGACAATACCTATTCATGGTTTCCGTGATCATTCTATATCTTGGTATATCTTGGTCAGTGTACATTGGGGCATAGTTTTTATGGTATGATGCATTTTACGGTGCTTGATCTAACAAGTTTTGCATTTAAATCGAGTATGGTGGTATAGTTGCAATGACCATCCTTTGCATAAACCAAGTGAGTCCTCATAAAGGACTTGCATGCATGAGGATGTCATCGAACTCATATACCTCATATATCCGATCATAGTTAAATGCAAACTTGTATAAATTGAGATAACCTATTGTCTAAGAGTCTAGTCCACACATGGGATATTCATAACATCCTGATTCCTATAACAAATAATGTTGATAATCCTTTGCATTATAAAATCTAGGATTGTTCTCCACATAATGCATAACAACAATCCCATCCTCTTTGTTCATAACATTTTCATTCAATCCATCGTATCCTCTTTCTTTCATTCAATCACATATGTAATTAATTTTATTAATCATGTTAGTCCTTTATTATTTCCAAATTAATTAAATTATATTTAATTAATCACCCCTTTTCATCCATACAATTAATATATCAATTAACCATATATATCTCATTTCTTCTAAAGTTTGATTTATTTCAATAAATCAAACTCAACCATAGGCAAATATTTATATCTTCCTTCTAATTCCAATAAATTAAATTAATTTACAATTAATTAAACTAATATCCTAGTTCCTACAAATCCTCCTCATAATCCCTATCATTTAGCCTAATTAATCCAACCCTAATCGTCATTATTTCTTTCAATTTAAAATTCTCCACTCATTCTCTCTCCACCCATCACATCCTCCTAACTTGTCCACTTACTCCATAATCCCTCATTATCTAACCTAATCACCCTCACTAACAATCTTTACATTCCTAATCTCCATGATTAGGAATGAGTCAACCACATGCCATAAATGGCTTTCCCATCTCATCTCCCAACCTTAAATGCTACCCACTTTTGTCTATCTAAGGAATTTTATAATTAATTTTATTAATCATGTTAGCCCTTTATTATTCTTAAATTAATTAAATCATATTTAATTAATTACCCCCTTTCATCCATATAATTAATTCATTTATCAATTAACAATATATATCTCATTTCTTCTAAAGTTTGATTTATTTCAATAAATCAAACTCAACCTTAGGAAAATATTTTAATCTTCCTTCTAATGCCAATCAATTAAATAAATTCACAATTAATTAAACTAATATCCTAGTTCTTATAAATCCTCCTCCTAATCCATGTCATTTAGCCTAATTAATCCAAACCTAATCATCATTATCATTTCTCTCAATTTGAAATTATCCACTCATTCTCTCTCCACCCATTCTCTCTCCACACATTGCATCCTCCTAACTTGTCCACTTGCACCATAATCCCTCATTATCTAACATAATCATCCTCACTAATCATTTACACATTCTTAATCTCCAAGATTAGTAATGAGTCAACCACATGCCATAAATGGCTTTCCTGTCTCATCTCCCAATCTTAAATGCTACCCACTTTTGTCTATCCAAGGAATTTTAAATTCCTTTATTTTCCCCATGCTCCCCTTCCCAAGGAATTTTTAATTCCATAATTCCTTTTATTTTCCCCATGCTCCCCTTCTCAAGGAATTTTTAATTCTTTAATCCTTTTATTCTCCCCATGACCATCTTTCCAAAGAATTTTTAATTCTTTGTTCCTCTTCCCAATGTCCTTTATCCCTCTTCCCCATGTCCTTGAGAGTGTGGAGACAAAGAATTCCTTTATAGATAAATTTCTTTACTAATATTCTTTGATATGTTGTTAAATGATTTGAATTCAAGTTGTGCTTGTGATTGGGCTATTTATTATGAATTCTTGTTGATCTAACAATTTTTTATTTTTAATAGCATCACTATTCATGGGTATGGAAGTCATAAGTACTTTACTTCCATTATCGCATTCGTAATTTGTTGATGACACAATGTTACTTGGCACGATGAAGAGGAGGGAGGCTTATAACCTGAAATGCATCTTGAATCAATATTTTGTTGCACCTGGGTAGGAGGTAAGTAAGGAAAAATCACTAATTTTCTTCTTCAATACAAGCAATCAGCTAGAACATGTGATTCTTTTGATAATGAATTTCAAGCAAGGGAAACTGTCGTGTACATATCTTGGCCTTCCACTTGCTAAAGGACTTAGAACAAATAATCTTTGGGACAATTTTAGGCAAAAAATGAGGGACAAAATGGCCTCATGGAAAGGAAAGTGGTTGTCATGGGTGGGTAGGTTAACTATGTTAAAGTCAGTCATCTCAGCTATGCCCATCTATCTCATGTCTTACATGACTCTCCCCACATGGATGCCCAATAAATTGAGCCAAATGTTACAAATATTCTTTTGGCAATAAATGGAGGGAAAATATAGGATTGCTTTAGTTGTGTAGTATAAATTTTGTAAACCCAAGGATGACGGTGGAGTTGGTCTTGGGAATCAAGTTATTCAAAATAAGGTCCTTGGCACCAAATTGGTTTGGAGGATGTATAAGGAACCATATAGGAAATGAGCTTAGATCTTAAGAAGGAAATATTTGGATAATGATATTCTTGAAGGTGTGATTACAACTCTCAATCCTCGAAAAGGGTCAAGAATTTGGAACTTCATCCAAAATTACAAAATAGTTATTACTGATTAGATATCATGGGATATCCATGATGGCAAGAAAGCTCAATTTTGGGAGGACTCCTAGGCTGGTTATCTTAGCCCTCTCATCTAAGATACCCTTACTCAGGTTTGGGCTCTTTAGTTAGAGACTGTGGTTTTTGATGCTTCAATGAGTCTGCATGATTAAATATGGAAAGATATCCTAGGATTTGGTTTTGTGGACAAAGATGTTGCATTGTTAAATCAAGATTTGATTGTTAGGACTTTTTGTTTTAGAATGGGGGCTCGGATGAGTTATCTTGGTGCAAATTGAAAGGAGGGAAATATAATGTCAAAGATGGCTATATGATGCTCAATAATACCAAGGATTGGCAAGGGCCTAATATCCTTCTCCAGCTCTGCTAGAACAAGTTTAATTTACCTAAAGTAGGACTATTTTCCTAGGCAACTTTGTAAAAGAGATCTTGATAGCTGGAAGATTAAAAAAAATGAGCTTTTAGGGTCCATCTAGTTGTACTCTATATAAAAGACAAGAGGGGATTGTTGATTAACTTCTTTTGGGATGCCCCTTTTTCACAAAAATGTTGGTTGTGACATTGTGCAAAGCTGGGATGGTATAGTACTTTTCCCAATGACATATTAAGCCTTAAGAGAAAGGCAATCTTCTATTGGCCAAATCTTAAGAGAAAGGCAATCTTCTATTGGCCAAATCTTAAGAGAAAGGCAATCTTCTGCTACTTATGGATTGTTTGCCCTTCAACACTAATATGCAAATTGTATAAGGAGAGGAATTAGAGGCTTTTCCAATATAAGAAGATGAATTTTCTCTCCTTTCAACCTAAGGTTGAAGCAACGATTGTGGAATTTGTAAATAGTGTAAGAATTTGCCAATAATAACCAAGATCTAGAACCTAATGGATAGCACAACACAAGGGAGACAAAGATTGATAAGAACAAACTATATTCTCATCAAGAGAGAAAATGGATCAACTAGATAAACTATACAATGAAGATGAGCTTGCTTATAAAGGCACTTGGCCATATGGATATGTGAGCAAATGATCATGACATGTAACCCAATGAGATACAAGGGTAGGTGAGGTTAGCTATCAAAAATAATTAAATATTTCACAAGAGGTGAATCACCTACCGAAGGTAGAATTTGACAACACGAAAAGACAAAAAAAGGTAGAATTTATCCTACAAGTAACTTCCCTAGATGCACACTTCCCTAAGTGTCTCATATGGAAACTGCAATGAATACATGAACTTAAGTCAACTTAAGAAAAGTGTTATTATGAGACATAATTTACACCAACACCCCCCCTTAAGTGCAACTTAGGGGAATGTAGACTCAAGCTAACAATGCAAGATGGGTCCTGGCTACTAGGCCATGTTAGGTACACATAAACAAATGCAAATGCAAACAATGGAATGCCATCTCTCACAAAAAGAGAAAGGGAGAAAACCCAATGGGAAAAAACTCCCCCTCAAAAGAGAGATGAAAATACAAAAGAACTCCCAAAGAAGAAGCACA
The DNA here is from genome assembly GCF_030272615.1 of Cryptomeria japonica. Classification (NCBI taxonomy): domain Eukaryota; kingdom Viridiplantae; phylum Streptophyta; class Pinopsida; order Cupressales; family Cupressaceae; genus Cryptomeria; species Cryptomeria japonica. The sequence goes on along the minus strand of NC_081412.1, from coordinate 112,346,193 downwards.
AAACCTCAAGAGAGGAAAAATTCCCCACCATAAGAGAGGAAGGAGAAGTCAATTGACCCTCCCCGATGAAATATCCCACACCCCCAAGAGTTTTGCAACTGATTAAACTTACTCTTAGCATAGGGTTTGGTGAAGATGTCTGCAACCTGCTCTGCTATAGGACAATACTGCAAATCAATGATCTTATCCTGAATTAGCTCCCTGATGTAGTGCATGTGGATCTCGATGTGTTTGGTCCACTGATGGTGAACCAGGTTCTTCGAGATTTGAATGGAACTATGATTGTCACAATGAAGGACTGTAGTTCATGGAATGGTGAAGTCAAACTCTGTGACAATATTATAAAGCCAAATAACCTTAGTAGATGCATTAAGAACCCCTCGATACTCATCCTCAGTCAAAGAAAGAGCATTACCATGTTGCTTCTTGCTTTGCTAACAAATGGGGCCCAAACCAAGATGAAAGTTATAACCAAAAGTGAACTTACGATCATCAAGATTGCAGCCTAATTTGAGTTTGTGTATCCAACCAAGGTAAGTCATGTACCTTTTGCATGGTGAATCCCATAGAGATGTGTACCTTGTATGTAGTGCAAGATGCATTTGGCAGTTTTCAAATGAAGTGCATGTGGTTCCTACATAAAGTTTGAAACCATGCCAATTGCAAAGGAAGTATCAAGGCATGTGTGACTCAAGTAGATGAGAATCCCAACAAGATAATGATACAATGTGGCATCAACAAGTGGAGTAGAACACTTAGCCTCAAGCTTGACTTCTGAAAGAAAGAGAGTCGGTGCAGGATTACAATCACCCATGTGGAACTGTGCAAGATGATCAAGAGCATACTGGGGTTGCGTAAGAGTAATCTCGAAAGGTGACTATGACATCTCTATCCTAAGAAATTAGTACAAAAGGCCCAAGTTAGTCATAGAAAATCGCTCATGCAAAGCAAATTTAACACTGCCAATGATGAATGAGGTTCAACACATAATGATCAAGTCACCAACATACACCACAAGTATCAAGTGAGAGTCATCCTATCGCAAAATATAGACATTTGGATTAGAATGACACCTGGTAAACCCTACACAGAGAAGAAATGAGTCCATCTTAGCATACCAAACCCTAAGGGTCTGCTTGAGGCTATAAATAGACTTCCTCAATCAGTAAACCAATGAAGAATCCTAAATGAATCCCTATAGTTGCTCCGTGTAAATCTCCTCTTAGAGATCCCAATGAAGAAGTGCACTCTTCACAACCATCTGATGTATAGCCCAACCATGAGCTATGACAATAGAAAGTGTCAAGCAAATGGAGTTCATATTAGCTATGGGTGCAAAGGTCTCAGTATAGCCAATTCCAAGAACTTGTGAGAAACCTTTCACAATGTTGTCACCGATTTCAGCTAGATTGAATCATGGGGCAACCCCTATGAAACTTGTCCATTTTGTATCTCATGTACTCTAAGATTGACTAACTTGCCTCATAAGGCGTGCCCCTTTTGCATCTATTTTAAGCATCTTTTTTATTTTTAGGAGTTAGCTTTTTGTTTTCTCTTTTTATGCATGTCGGGTTTTAAAACCCGACTTGCATATTTTAGGCTTTGAGTTGCACATCCGGTTTTAAAACCCGATGTGTAAGTTTGTTGTCTTTAGTGGTAGGTCAGGTTTTAAAACCCGACCTTTAGGTCTACCTTGGGTGCAGGTTGGGTTTTAAAACCCGACTTGCAGGTTCCTCATTTCCAAATGACAGGTTAGGTTTTATTTCTCGACCTACGGGTGATCTCGAGAGCAGGAACAAAGTGCATTAAATGCACTTCATTAACCTTTTTAAATAAGGTTTCTTGTTTATTTTCATCATTTGTCATCGTGTTTTTGGCATTTTTGTGCTCTACATTGCGGATTTCTCTTAGGCGAGTGCATATAGGGTTTTGGCATTTTTGGAGGTCTATTTCTATTCGATCTGAGGTAAGTTTGATGCTTTTCTTTGTGTTTTTCCTCCATCTTTATTTTATACAATTAGGGTTTTTAATTTAGAAATGGTTTCTGCTATTATTTCCTTTCATTTTTAGTTTGTGCTAGGGTTTTTAGTGTCAGGTTTTATTTCCTGACATTCTCATTCTTGTCTTCCAAACCCCAGGTCGGGTTTTTATACTTGACACTCAATGTTGCTTTACCCTAAGGCAGGTCAAAATTTATTGTTCGACCTACACGAATCTTATCTTGGGAGTAGGTCAGACTTCAAATTATTACCTATGTATTGAGTTTTCCCTTTCACAGGTCAGAAAATAAATCCTGACTTATCGTTTGATCCTTTTGATAAGGTAGGTCAGATTTTATTTTCTGACCTATCAAATTTGGTTTTCCTCAAAAGGCATGTCTGGATTTGAAACCCGACATGTCATATGATCTACCTCCAAGAGCATGTTGGGTTTTAATTCCCAACATGCCTTTTGATTGGCATGAACTTGCAGGTCGGGAATTAAATCCCAACCTGCAAGTTGACCTACCCCTAAGTGCAGGTCGGGATTTATTTCCAGACCTACAACTTTTGTTCTACCCTTAGGCAGGTCAGAATTTATAACCCAACCTGCCAATCATGTCATAGCCCCGACATGTCAAGTTTTAAAACTTGATATGTCAATCCATTTATTTTATCCTACACATCAGGTATTTAAACCTGATATGAAGGGATGACCTTCCTTAGTGCAAGTTGGGTTTTAAAACCCGACCTAATATTTTTGTTGTTTTTTCTTCCTAGGACATTTTTGCCTTCCGGTTCTGATTATGATCAATGAAGATGTAACTCTAATTATGTTGATTCCTTAAACACTAATTTTTGGTGTTGTAATGTGGTCATTGGTAAATGTCTGAGCCCGCTACTAGCAAGTCAACATGAAAGAAAATGAAGTACACGTATGATAAGTACTTGAACATGTTCCCAAAAAGCTCCATTAAATCTAATGTGGACCACTGGGACACCGAAATTAGAGCATGTTGATATGGAGGAGTTTTTCAAAAGAGTTCGGGAGGCCCCTTCAAGGATGATCCATCTTATAGCTAGAAAACTCCACAAATATGCATCTTTTCCAGTAGCAGCCCATGATCCTGACTCTGTACTAGCCGCAGCAGAACACTTCGATCCTACTACTAGACAGATCAAAGATGCAGATGGGAATGTAGTCATCCGTCTTGATAGTGAATAATTTAATATTATTTTCAAAGGTTCTTATATAGAGGAAGTTGTGGATATCACTCCTGCAAGTGCACATAAATGGTATGAAGAAAATGAAGATAAGTGTAAGGAAAAAATCAATAATGTTTTCTTGTAAACTGCTAGAAACTCCACAACATCCCATTGGCCAATGCTCTTTCATAGGATTGATTTCACTGAGGAGTATAATGATATTGTTACCTTGTTGTCATGGATAAAAGGACTTCCAAACTCTCACTTCTTGCAAACATGCATGTGTTGGTATATGAATATCATCAAGAAAGGGTATTGACAAAATAAACTAGGGTGAGCAAATTAGTGATGCGATTTTGCGAACAATTGAAGGAATTCAGGACCACCTTGAAATTCTATATGACTTCCTACCTTGTGTATGCAACCACCTCCAAGAGGCAATTTCCAGGACTGTCCACAAAAGGTGATAGAAGGCAAACTCCGGTATGGGATTATTATTCTTAGTTGATCATTGCCAATTGGAGAAGTCACTTCCAAAGGGTCAATGATGCCTTCTTTGCTATATGGAAGTGCTTATTTGATAAAGAGTTGTAAAAAAAGAGACTTTCTGATGCAACATATAACAAAGAGTATGGATGCGTCTTCTTGCGATTTCCCACATTCACATACATCCGTATAGGTTGCTTCACTGGGGAACCTTTTATGCTACCAAGGTATCCATCTGATAAGATTATTGTAATGGATCTATGTCGTCAGTTAGTGTATGTACATGAGAGACAATCTTCTTCACACAAGATTGGTCTCAAGTCCTCCTAGTCTATTGGCAGGATTTAGTACTAACCACTCCTAAAGACAAGAACATGGAGGAGGAAATATAGTGGGTGACAATGAGAAGATTCAAAGCCCGCAATAACTTTGATTTCCGTGGAATGAAGAATAATATCCATATAAATTATGTACATGTGCATCGACTAGAGGATGCTTGGGCAGATTGTAGAGATGATGAAGATGTGAGGAAACTTGATTTTAGTTGCCTCACACTTGAGAAAATTGAAAACTTGAATTTGACCAAAATTCCAGATACATGAGAGGTTACTACTGATGATGTTGTAGATCACATTTATTTCAAGAACAACATTGCTAATACTCCTCTTCCTCCTATTCAGTGGTCACAAAAGGAAAATAAATCCATTTCTGCAAGATTTGCCCCCATCATGGAAAATACCAATGCATGGCTGCTAAAGAAAGGCATAAGGATGAAATGACTCCCTACAAGTTTTGGCGAGGAGAAAGATGATAAAGGTCACGTGGGTAAGACATCAAAAATGAGAACCAAGAATAGACAGGATCCACAAGACCTACCACCAATTTCATCTCCTAGGTCAAAAGGGAAAAAACCTACATACAAGTTCACTATCAAAGGGCCAAAGAAAGGATAATCCTCATCTCAAGATGCAAAAATGGATGTTTCTGGGGAGCCAGTGCCAAAGGAATAAAAAAAAGTACAAGAAGAGGGAGAAATACCACAGGAAGAAGAAATGCAAGATGCGGGGGAATCACTTCCACCATTAGTTACTAGAATATCTACAACAACACAGGTTCCCGCTTCAACTCAGGTAACCATTCATTCTATTGAGTTTGATTCAGATGAAGAAGATGAAGAAAAGGATGATGAAGGATTAGACATTGGAGAAGATGATAAAGAAATTATGACTTTGTCAAGCCTTCCAAGTTTTGATGATGTACCCGCATCTATGATTGAATCTTCAATCTTAGACTTTATAAAAGCGATGGCACAAATTTATCAAGAGCAACAGGTAGTGGTGCTTCCTTTAGTCGTTGCTACTATAGAGGCTTTGCCACTTGTTTCAACTGTTATTACTACAGAAGCTCCACCATTGGTTTCTACTACTATGGAAACAACATCTTCTTCTCAAAGTCCTAATGTTACTGATACAACTACCCTTGTGCCAATATCCCAAGTTGTTGTAACTACAAGCCAGGCCACAATACAAGTATCTATGACTGTGCAAACTAGTACCACAACTCCACTAGAAAAATCAGATCTTCCTCCATGGTTGGATATTGTGGCGCCTAAAAAAAAGTAGGTAATTTCACCAGATGATTTTGATTTTGATCAATTAGGTCCTGTCAAGTAGAAAGTCACCAAGAAAACCAAGATTATGTCTAGAATCTTGGTTGATCCAATAAGAAAAAGGAAATACGTTGAGGACTTGGTTTCATCTTCAGATAAGGATAGGACAACATTCAACCTATGGATTATACTATGTAGATTGTGGAACTTGGTGTAGAAACACATGGGAGTGTTAAGAAAGACTCTCAAGCTGCTTTCAATTCTCACATACGTAGACTAGATCAGGAAAGGGAAGAGAAGATTGAATGGAAGCAGAAATGTGAACAACTGGCTAGCGTTCTTCATAAAATTACACAGTCATCACAAGAGGTTCAACCAATAGTTTTTAGTTGACACATAAGCACTTTAAAAAGTAGAATGATTAGATACAAGGGGCAGAGTAATGGAGGAATGGATCGATCACTTAAAGTCAGAAGGGTCACATCTCATTGACTCTATAGTCAAGCTTTTGATAGATTTTGAGAATGCACAAGTACAGGTTTAGGATGTACAATCTCTATTATCCCAATAAATAATAAAACTTGAGAAAGATTTAGGGCTTTGGGATCAAATGAGAGAATATAGAGTAGACATCCTTGTTGACAACAACATGGTATTGACTTGGGGTGAGTACATCCAAACCCAATCAATATTGGCACACAAGGATGAGCTAATGAAAATGCTGGTAAAAGATTTGAATCGAGATAAGAAAGCATGTGCTAATGCAAATACAAATATTTCATCAGGGATATCAGAATTACCTTGCTATTTATTGATATAGAACATAAGGTTTTACCCAATGAGACCATCAAATAGGAATTCCTCTCCATGATCGACCAGTTGGTAGATGATCAATTTTCTCTAGCGTCATTTGACAAGTTGATTGAAATTCAAGTCAACCTAGATGATCTTGCATAAGTTTTGAAGAAAGCTAAATAGGCTTTTGTAGAAGTCAAAGATTACATCTCTCGTGTCCATGCCATTTCCAATGCGACTTTAGGGCCAGACAAATCTGAGATTCCATCTACACTGGCAATATTTGAGGAATTCCAGAAAATCAACGAGGGAGGAAAACAAAGAATAAAGTGTCATTGTCACTATGTAGTTTTCATGTAGTTGCACCTTTTCTTACTGTAAATTTTCTTGCAGTTGCATTTTTATTTTATACAGTAGTTGTAGTCAAGTGGGACTCTACAATTGAATTAGTCAGCTGTGCCCACATTTTTCTCCACTCCTTTCCTATAAAAGGAGGAACCTCATTTGTAAATATTTATCTTTAATATGCTAAGCAAAACTCTGTCGAATTGTTGCCTCAACTAAGACTTTGAGCTTTTTGTTGTGAAGATTCAATTAAGAAAATAAAGAAAGCAATACCTTTTGATTTCAAAATTTGTGTTGGGTCGAAGATTGTTTATATGAGAATGGATGTTCCTATGTTTATTGCTTATATATGTTCTTTAATTCCTTGATATTGGTGGCATTTTTGTTCATGTGATTAAGGGAGCATCTAAATTGTGGCAAATAGACTTTGAGCTATTTTAATATTTAGGAATTAGTATTGTGATACAATGATTAGGTAGTAGGCTTTGTACTATTGCTGGTTGCTTAGATAATTGGAAATTTCATATATATATATATATATATATATATATATATATATATATATATATATATATATATATATATATATATATATATATATATATATATATATATATATATATATATATATCTTGAATACTTTGAGCTGCAAGTTATATTAGTCATAATTGTTATTGATTTGAAAGTAAGATTGTACTCACATAAGACTTTGCGCTTATGTAGTTTTAGAGATATAGTTTAGTCATTGTATGCAAGTTTCATTAGTTGGTTATTTTGTAACAAGTTTCATCAAGTAAAGGGATATACGCTAATTCTAAAAAAAAGAGAATTATACACCCTAAGATTACCCCTGAATTTAATTTCAAAGTTGTTGAAATACCCAAATTCTACTAGGGAACCCTCTCATCTCTCATTGATGAGAGGGGAGACTTTGTCTCAACATAGTTGTGTGTGAAATATATATATTGTCATTGGTATGTTGGTGACAAAATATTCACCTAGCACACAACAAGTCGAGCCTTGTACTTATCCACACTACTATCCACTACAAACTTAGTCTGATAGATCCACTGACATCAAACCATCTTTCTCCCCTTAGCGAGAGGGACTAACTTCCAAGTGTTTTTCCTCATTAAGGAATTATACTCTTCCTCCATGGCTACGTCCCACTTGGGAACTCCTAATGCTTCCTGAAAGGTTTATGGATTGGAAGCTATAGCAATGTAAGCATGTGGAAGCTCCTGATGCTGTGATCGAGTCCTTCAAGTGTTTGAAGGATCCCCAACAAGAGAACTGGTTGAGTCAAGAGTCCTTCTAGCCCAACGAGGTCTACGAGGAGATGAAGGATGAGGTTCCTTAAGTACAAGTGGACCCTATGGAAGTGTGACCCTGTGAGTCAGAATTGAGGGAGTATCATCATCTGAGTCACTATCATCTAATGTATAATGATGAACGGTAAGTACCAAACCGGTACTCAGAGGGGGGGGGGGTGAATCAGTATAGACAAAAACTTTCCCTCAACCAGTTTGACTGCAAAGACTGCACTTAACTAGTAAACAGTAACACCGGTCTAAATTCGGGCACTACCGGTGAAACACAGTGAGAGTATAAAGACATAAACTGGTAAAAACTTAGAACTCTACACAATCTAATATCTCATTTCCACTTCACCCTTATGCATAAACAGGTAATATATCATCAGAAATATAATGATTGTCAGTTCAACATGCTTTACCACTTAACAAAAAATATTAAAACATCACATGAAAAGCATCACACATGACACACTGATTTTTCACTTGGAAACCCAACTGGGAAAAACCACGGTGGGGATGAAAACCCACAAGCTGTTTTTTAAACTCTTTTGAAGTCCGCTCTGTTAGGAGCCTAATCCGGTTAAATAATTTTACAATAGGCTCTGCTAGGAACTGATCCTACTAGGGATCACCCGGTTAAGGAATGGCTAAATACCCGGTTAAAGGTTAGAACCCTGTTAAAGGTTACCTCGCAAGAGGATTTGAAGAACTCATTGAATTGAGTCACCCTGTTAAAGGATTTACACAAAAGCTTGTTAAAGCTACCTGGTTAAGGGATTTTCCAACTGCTGAAATGGTTAGAAGTCAATAGGTAATACACTGATCTGATAACAACACTCAATGCCAAGGTAGATCCACTTTAGCTCCTTTTCTTCTGCAATTACACTCTGCAGGTATCAATACACTTCTCTGGTCTGGCAAGAATCAAGTATCTCTTCACTTGGATACACACATAGCATTTTCCAACAACCTCAAAATGAAAAACATCAACGACCTTATAGTAAATAGATAGGTCGGTAGCATAAACCCTAAACCTTAAACATTTAGGTTTAACAATTCAGTCGGTTCAATCCTGACCGTTAATCACACTGCATTGAATACAACAGTCTTGAACAGATCTCAAGATGCTCTCCAACGTTCATTCTTTGCTGCTTCAGGAAGCTGATAACCCATCACACGCTCTCCACCATTTACAGAGACTTTGCACATTCCCGAGGTAGATAGGATCGATCTTCTTCATGCAAGATCCTCAAGGAAATCCTTCACGCACACAAGGCTGACGCGGCAACACGATCTGATCTTCATTACAATGCTAACACATCACAAGATGTCATCAGTTGAATCACATAGGCTTGGAATGCATCAACCGAAAACCCTAAAGTTGAGACTACCAACTGGTACTCATGCCAAATGAAACCCCGATACAAAACTTCCCATATACCAGTTCTCATTCCAACATACCGCTTCACTTTTTCACATATACCGGTTCACATTATCATACCAATTTTTACATATACCGGTTCACAATATCATACCAGTTCTCTTGCTAGTTTGCTTACTTCAACATATTGACATCAATGACAACATACAATATCATTATGTCACCAAGCTTTGCACATATGCCAACATCATCACTATCCACTATGGAGGAAGGAGGAGGAAGTGAGGCCAAGCTAAGAGAGCTTTCCTCAAAGTGAACATTTCTATGATGCATAATTATGTGAAGTTAAAAGTGGAAATCTAGGAGAACCCATATCAACTAAATGAAAGAGCACAAGATAGAGAGAGGCACAATCACACAAGACACCCCTGTCCCCCAAATTCATGCAATCAAAGAACTCCCCCCTCCTAAAATGATAATTCGACACTTTATACTTAGTGCGTGTACAATGGGCCACTTGCTTAACAAGGGCATAGTGGGCTTCTGATTTCAAGATTACAACTACCTCAAGTAGGCTATACAAGACTCAAACCAATAATGTATAATATCTAAGCTGAGATCCAAGCAAATTACAAGTACCAAATAGGCCAAAAAAAGACCAAAATTTGAAGTTAAAATTTCTACTCAAAATAATGAAAATTTGATAACACCACATGAAAGTAGATGAAAAATTATGCACTTCAAAAAAAAGACACTTGAAAAGGAGGTCGTATGAGCCTGAACGGAGCCCGAGAAGTTGCAGAATTGAGGATTTGATAGGTACAGTTGTGAAAAACTAAAAATTATGAAAAATATGTCCACTAAAATTAGAAACTAACCATACTACTATGGAGAGTATGAAAAGTTAACCCAAATTAAAAAAATTGCACCAAAAAAGGCCTCAAAATGACCAAGTTATGAGCCTCTGAAGTTGAACTACAAAATCAAAAAGCTCGATGGTGAGGGGTTTAGTTAATTTCAAAAAGTGTTGACGCAGTGCTGATATCAGTAAAACATAGGCATGAATTTGACAACCATATGGCAGTCGTGCAAAAAATCCTCCTAGGCTGCGTGGCAGTCTGTACTATACGAATTGTTGATGTGTCTATTGATTGGGTGCCTACGTGTTTCTACAGATTGATGATGTGGCACTCTACATGGCTATATAATTTTGACACATGGAATTCTGCATGGCTGTACAAAATTGACACGTGGCAGTCTGCGTGGTTATATAGAATTGACACATCATAATTTACATGGTTGGCTAATGTAGTGCCAATTAGGTGATGATGTGGTAGTCCACGTGGTGGTTATTGTGTAGGTACGACCCAATAAGTGCATACCACATGGCACAGATGTGATGCCAAGTTGTTTAGAAAGGTGACCGCATGGAAAAATGAAAGCATGGCGCCTGACAGCCTCCATGGAAGGAACAAGGGTCACGTGGACCAATCTATGGTTAGCAGTGTTTGACATGATGGTTGCAAGAGGTGGTGGCTAGGTGTCGAGTGGTGGAGCCAAGAAGAGTCACTGGTGGCGAAGCTCATGCTGTTGAGTGGAGGGTTGTGGAGATGGAGTTAAATACCAGAGACTTTTGGGAAGCTAGGCTGGAAATGTACGTGTGGGAGGCGGCCGAAAAGTATGCAGGCAACGACAATATACATGACAGGCCTATATCGCCTAATAGGCGAAAAACAATTCCTGATGCCTCAAAGATGACTTTTGCCCAGTATAGGCAAATTTATAATCAAAATTTATGGAAATGGCCTCCCAAACTCAGTGGTGATGTTGGATTTGGTGTAGGATGCTCCCAATTGACATTTATCCTCAAATCTAAATATCAAATGCACCAAGATCTCTCCAAAATGACTACCCAATGGAGCCCTCGGGTGAACTCACAATACTGGTTCCCTCTTTTTGACCAACTTTGACACTTAAATGAACATTTTGAAAAAAACCTTCACTTTTTGACACCTATGACTTTTAAACCGTTAATAATTTGAAGATGATGTAAACTAGTGATTTGTAACATCTTGTCTGTAGATTCTAAATATATTTTTTTCATTTTTTTTTGAAGAAAATTGTATTGACTTTTCCATCTCCCTCAAAGAGTAGTTTTTTACATCAAACAACATTTTTTAAGAGTGATGTGCATCCTGAAATGCATCACTTTTTTTCTATAAATAATAAAAACTTAATTCTTTCAAATTTTGGTTTGTAACATCAATACCCAGTGCATGTAGTTGGTTTGATAGTGATATGTTGCCTATTGTTCATTTTATTAAGTTTTGAAGTCGGACTAATTATAATTTAGACATAGGTGTACGTTTGAACACATAACTTGTTCTATATATATTGAAATTATTATTTTTTTGTTAGAAAGAAGACATCCATATCTAGCGCATAAATATTTTTCAGAATTTTTTTGAATTAGTTCACTATTTTTCCCAATGCGTTGAACACAGAAGTTCATGTTCGGTGAAAAACCTATGTTTGGTAAAATTAAAAAATCAAGTTAATAATAAACTCAATATGTAATAATATTATACTCAATGGAAAACTTGCTTCAAGTACTACCATACTACAATTTGGGTTGTCAAGATCATTCCATTTGAGTCTTCAACCAGAGGTTTATAGGGCAAAAATCTGCAGAAATTTGTAGAAAGTTTCAGAGAAGTGTAAAAAAGGGGGTTCGAATGAAGGGGGGTTCAAATGAACCCCCCCCAATATAATTAAAAATCTACAAAAATAATGGTTAAAGGGGGTTCTCTCGAAAGGTGGGGTTTGAGCAAAGTAGGGGGTTCGTTCGAATAGCCCTAGTACGAATGAAAACCCTCCAAAATTGTTTTCCCACCATCGCGCTTTTCCTTCATGGGTGAAAGTGGGAACCATTATTGTGAACTCAACCCCCAATGGTTTTGATGCCATGTAATAATTTTCCAATAACAACCAAGATCTAGAACCTAATGGATAGATCAACAGTGAGACAAAGATTGATAAGAACAAACTTTATTCTCATCAAGATGCAAAAATGAATCAATAGGAAAAACCATACAATGAATATGAGCCTTCTTATAAAGGTAAGGCCATATGGATATGTGAGCACATGATCATGACATGAGGCCCAATGAGATACAAGGGTAGGTAGGATAAATAATAAAATATTCCACAAGAGGTGGATCACCCATCGAAGGTGGAATGTGACAACAAGAAAAGACCACAAAAGGTGGAATTTCTCCTACAAGTAACTTCCTTATATGCAGACTTCCCTAAGTGTCTCATATGAAAACTACAATGAACACATGAACCTAAGTCAACTTAAGTAAAGTGTAATTATGAGACATAATTTACACCAACAAATGGTAAATTGGGACAATTTTCATTGAAATATGTCTCCTTCACAGATTAGGATGCAAAGATGAGATTGACATGGAATGGATTGAAGGTGCCTCCATGCCTAAGTATCCAATACCACAATAAGGAAAACCTGAGAGAGAATATCACTTGGATTACACCACAATCGGGTGGTATAAGCTAAACTTCGATGGGGCTTCTAGAGGGAACCTAGGCATCTCAGGTGTCAGATGCATCATTAGCAACTGGTGTGGAAAATTGATCAGAGCTATATCTAAGCCCCTTCCTATTGCTACTAACAATGGAACAAGATTCTTTTCTCTCATTATTGGACCGAGTCTGTGTAAATAATTACAAATCAAAAGGGTATACATTGAGGGTGACTTGGTGATAATCATTAATGCCATTAGAGTAAGGATCATGCCAAGTTCGAAAGTGAGAGCCCTCCTAGAAAAGGGAATTTAATTAATTGATGATCTCAAGCTCTTCACTACCAACCATATTTATAGAGAGATTAATTCAGATGCTGATAAATTGGCTAATGAGGTAGCAGATAGTATTGAGAGAGTTGTCAGGGTTACAAACAACATCATGTCTCTTTAATTTAGACAGATTGATTTCGAAACGGAATGTATTATCATTCAAATTTTTTAATTAAGAACTACTTGATTTTTTTGTGAAATTTTGGTGGTACGTTTGGTGTAGGCTCTGTATTTAAGAGCCTATGTGTGGCATGATTTGGACAATCAATGATGATAATTTTCTCTCCCAAGAATAGCTCAGTTATGGCGCTCAGTGGCAACTCATGTGGAACTGCCTTTTATACCACCTTGCGAGGGACGCATTCACATAATTCAGAATTTATGTCTTTGGATTTTGGCTTCATGAACACGTTGATTAGGCTAAGGTGCAAGAGGTGCTAAATGGATTTTTTAGGTTAGGTTTTAGACTTACATTTAAAACTCATCACAAAAGGCTACCGCCTCCCCTGCATTCACTAGTTGGAGGTTGAAGTGATGAAAATGGTGCTTGGGAGGGATTTTATGAACAATGAGAACCACTACTAATTGAATTCCAATATTTATTGAAGGTTCCTCACGTTGTTTTTGGATTTGGGTGGTAGAAAAGTTGACATTTTACTTCTACTCCACAAAGTCTTTCTGACAAATTTTCTTTTAGATAGCATAGACATTATAGTGTGGATTGAACTCGAGCTCAGAATTCCCTAGGCAAATGGCATCCTAAACTTGTTTGAAGGTGTAGAGCAGGCTACCAAGAAACCCTTTATCCTAAACTTGGATGATAGAGCACTACGATGACATAGACACTGGGTCACTATTAGACGTGATTTTCTCTAAAAGATGAAGGCACTCGATATGGTTGAGAACTTTGATTGGATCTTCCAGTTTGCTAACATAGTCATGGACAGGGTTTTTATTTATGATGAATGATGGTCTGGTTCTCTTTGCCCCCTTTTTTGAATCTAGTAGCCTTTATCTCTTGATCATGGTTATGGGGCCCCTTTTATCGAGTTGGGTTGGATTTAGTTCTCTACTCATTTGCACTTTGTAAATGTTGGGTTATGTGTATCTTGTTATCAAAAGTATATTTGGGTTTGGGTGCAATCTGTTACTGGTGTACTTTGTGATAGCACATGGGCATTTGGTTTTTTGGTCTCTTTGGGCTTAGATAGAATCATCTCTAGTTTTCTAACAGCAAGGAAGTCTCTTATTGTGTTTTTGTATCAAGATGTAATTATTATTTTTATTAATAGATTTATCCTCTTAGCGGTTTATCGATAAAAAAAGTATTATAATATTCCAACGCAAGGAAAAAATATCTTGCAACCAAAAAGAAACAAATCTATCTCTTTTGACATGAGGGATTCACGATGAGCTTTCGACAACCTTCTGATACTAGTGTTTTTGTAAATTTTTCATTGTAGAGGTGATGCCTCTCTTCACTAGAGACATTCCTTAGGTCAATTAGTGTCATTTTGCAACACTTTTCATTCAACTCGGAGATCTATCATTTTAAATTTGGAAGATAGCACTAGTACGACAAATGAAGGGTCTAGGTAGCATGGGTTTGGTCCAAATATTCCTGTTAAGAGTGGTTTTCTGGTGAAGACTAATGGGGGTTGCAAAGACTAGAATAATGTTCAAAATATGTAGGTAGAGGGAGAGCAAAGGATGAGGCAGTTTGCAAGGGCATATAGGAATGTGGACTATAACATGAAGTAACTTGCTTCCTAAAGGCCAACGATATGTCTAGGCACATAAATAACAAATGAAGTAATAGATAATGAGAAATTTTTTGTATCTATGGGATTGATAGGGAGATTCAAAAAGATTTTGGTTGAACTCAAGGGAGCTTAACAAATGGACATTAGAGTTTTGAAGCCATATTCTAGAGGGAGATGTCTGGATTTACCCTAGGGCTCGGGGATTTTTTATGGTTGTGTTTGATAGTGTATAGGATGAGAATAAAATTCTATATGAGTACCAATGGAGTTGGGAGGAGAAGCACCTACTATATTTGAAACCAATATCCATCTTTTAACCCTATCATTGAATCCTTTGACAAGATTCCAATCTGGGTAAGACTCCAAAATATTTTACTACAATCTTAGTTTGATTCATGTTTTGAATCTATAGGAAATACTTTAGGTAAATTTTTGGGGTTGGATGAAGGTTCTTTAGGTTTTATTTATACTACCTATGCTCATATATTGATTGAGATAGATATGAAAAGTATTCCTACATATTTTTTATCGTAATCAACAATAGGTAGTTGGGTGTGAATTGTGGATTAAGAAGGAATTCCTTTTAGATATCATAGATGTTTTCAAATGAGGCATATTTCTATAAAATGTGTGAAGCAGAAGTTGAACAAACAAGCAACTTGATGGAGGGAGATTTCCACACATTACTACACAGTGGAAAAAGAGGTGTTGAGCCAAAATTAATCCCCAGAGGACAATGGAAAAGGAGCTAAAAGGAGGAGAAGAGTAAGGATTCATCAATTATTAAAGGATCAAGAGGGTTTGAGCCATCGAAGGATTACAATGGTAATGTTGGTTCCAGCTCTGGTGTGGAGCAGGATGGTAGATATGTTCATATGGTGAAGCTAGTAGGGAGTGTAGGGTGCAACAGAGCAAGAGGAAGGTTAGAAAGTTGTGAAGGGGAAGAGAGAAAAATTCATAGAAAGAGAGACCTTCCAATATGCTTCTTCGATCTCACTCTAAAATGAATTTGTTAGTCCTAATCGGTGCTGAGAGGGGAGGGGTGAATCAATACTTAATCAAATTTTCACAATTTAACTTTTATCTTAAATCTGCATTCATTTAAAATCCAAGAATATACTTAATCACTGAAGTAAAATATGCAAGCATGAAAAGTTGACAGTGACACCAAGGAGTTATCTCGTGGAAACCCAAAAGGGAGAAAACCACGGTGTGAGTAGGAACTCACAAAATTTGTACTCTTTTGAAGTATGCCATGTGAGGAGCCATCCCTGTTAGGAGATACAAAGACACTGTTAGGTGCCACCCAGTTAAGGGATTTGATCAAGGCTAGTTAGTGCCTTTACCCTGTTAAAGGTAGCCTAGTTAGAGGACGTAGAAAATCAGTTAAGATGTCACCCAGTTAAGGGATTTTACAATAGGGACCTGTTAAAGTCCACTCGGTTAAGGGATTTATGTTGCAGTTCTTAGAAAGCATCAGATGGATGATCTATTGAATTAGCTACTGATAGCTTGATTAGATCTCAGTATGCATCACACTCAATACACACCGGTTGTGTCTTCTCTTCACAACACTGGTTTCCTTCTTACACCTTCGGCTCTTCACTCAGTCAGTCGCCTATCCCTTGGCACTGCACTCTACCGATCCTCGCACCTTTGGCTCTGCACTTTGCCAGTTCCCTGACCTTCGGCTCTGCACTCTGTCGGTCCTCTGATCTTTGACTCTACACTCTGCTAATTCACTGTATCTCGACTATGCACTTAGTCGATCTACTTCAAACACACTCGCCTACACCTATTAGCACTTCCTTTCTCTTTGCTCTTCACTTTGGATTGCCTTCAACAAGATCTCCTTGTTGCAAGTTTTACGATCAAAACTTTCTGAATGAACTTCAAGAACACTTTATACATTTTTTGTCGACACCTTCAAGCCTTCCCTCAATCAAACCAATCATGGATTTCAGAAGATTTCAAATTTAAAATCTCTCACTCTTTCTCTACGTGCCTTACAACAATTTTGCCAAGTGTTCAACCAATTCTACCACCGCATCTCCCAAAGATGGAAACTTTTGAGTCGTGTTCAGCCAAATAAGTGTGAACCAGAAAATCTGCATGTAATCATGCTTGACTGCATGATAACTTGAAGTTGACCTTACCGACATATGATTTGGTGTAGACACAATCTCACCAACTCATCCTTTGTCACCACAACTGAATAACTGATCACCGCTTTGAGATTTATGGTGATGACCTGTCTTCCTTTTATCATACCAGTGTATCGATATGCCACTGCACTTCTATATTATCGCTTCATCCTTTGATTGTTGGTTTATTGTGCTAGCACCAAGTCTCTTCCCCTATTTACCAATGAGTTACCGGTTTTCTTAAACAAACAAATTTTCTTTCCTGAGTCACCTTTTGTGACTTCACCATCATCAAAGTGACCGATCTTCCTGAATGATAGACCAATTGGATTAGTTTATCTTTACTTGAGCTGATTGAACCTTTGATCATTCAATACCAATGTTGTTTCCATGTATTGTGTATGCGAGAAAAGTGGGTCAATAGAACTTAAAATGTGAAAAATGAAGCCTAAGGAGCCTTGTCCACACACCCACAGGACTTCTTGGTGCAAGTTATGGAGTCATGAAGAATGACTCAACTTCCCAAGGTTGGTTCCATGGTTCTCTATCTCACAAGGTCCCTCAAACCAATGTCTTTGCTCTCAGATCACTGAGCAAAGTGGTTTAGGGATGACTAATGCAAGAACGAGGGATGTTTTAATTGATTTTATTATGAAATGCATCCTAAGCTATGCATGATCCTACAAATGCAATAAACTAGATTATAAGATGACAAGATTAGTAGCGAGACTATCCTAGCATGATATACTAGTCTATGATTAAGCTAAATGATAAGGAAAATACTTTAAACATGCATATTTAGATTAATTCCTATTTAAAAGAGAGGCTAAATGATGAGCACAAATGATATATTAAAGCTTCGATGGATTTGAGTATAAGTATGATGCTAAAAACTTGGATGGATTAAAATGGAGGATGGAGAGCTCTATTTATAGTAAAAATAGGGCAATGGATGGCCAGGATTGAAAGAGTTAATCAAGGGTTGAGTTTGAAAGTTGCTCAATCCATGTTTGCAATTTGCACCAATGAAATGGTGACAATTGTCAACATAAGGTTGGGTTGAGAAGAGAGGTAGGAAGCATTAAATGCTTGAGAAGACCTTATGGTTACCTTAAGAGGTAAGGGTTAAGGTTAGGTTAAGGTTAAGAAGGTTATCCATTGGATAAAGGTTTTACCCAAATGATAAACTCTTGTGCAAAGGATTAAGGACTAACCATGGTCAAAGCAATAAATGCTTGATGAGACCATTGGGTTACATGGAGGTTGAGTTTAGAGAAAGTTTTTAATCATGCTGGAGGGTTGAGTTAACCATTAATGGTTTGGAAGAGAAAGTTGTTGGAGACTTGAAGCCTTTAATGGTTATCAAAGACTTTGAGGGTTTGAGAAGTGACTTCCCCTTGCTTAGGGATGTGACAATATTTAGGAGATGGGTTAGGCTAATTTATAAGTGATTAGAAGAATATAGAAGAGGATTTAGGATGCAAGTGGGTGAGGGATAATAGGTTTAATTAAAATAAATTGTTTTATTTTAATTTGGTTGCAAGTGGAGGTTTTTAAATAAATTAGATTTATTTAATTGGGATTCCCTATTTAATTAAATGTAAATTTAATTAAAAGGTTTAGAAGAATAGATTTAATTAAATAAAATGACCTAAAAGGGGTTAATTAAATTTAATTAAATAAATTGAGTAATTTACTTAATTAAATAGAGGAATGTGGATAATTTAATTAAATTAGATTTAATTAAATAGAGAAATGAACATAAAATATTCATTTAGGAATATAGTCATTTTTATACGTCTACATTTTGCCCCTCTTTGAAGTGACGTGTGTGCACATGTTAATTCAAAGAAAATGATGTGTCGCTAAAATTTGATTATGATCAGTGTTGTTTTTAGATTTTCATGTCGTGCCCCAGATTTGATGTGTGATGCCCCAGATTTGATAAATGATGTTTGATAATGCCCCCTCGGGAGATGAATCAAAATTTGGAAAATTTGATTTGATTTGATAATTGTGTTTGCATTGTAAAATTTTGGCTATGTGGAATGCTAAAATTGGTTCATCTCCCGATATTGATGTGTGCGAGGGTACGAGGAAGACCACGAGCGAAAGACATGCTCAATCCCCTAACCCTAATTTTATTTTACCCTATAAAAGGGGAAAAGTGCATTGCTTTGTCTCATTTGTGTTTGTTAACCTTGGAGAGAGACTTTTGGAGAGAAGACAAAATGCCTATTCTATATTCTATACATCGATTCGAGCGCGTTCGGAGGTATCGAAGGCCTGCCGCGTATGGACCACCAGTAAGTCAACCTGTTTGACCCCTTTTTGATTTTTGATTTTGTTGTTTTTGGTCATGTTTTGAATTTTGGAATGTGGTTTTTTCGTTTTAGCGCATAGGGGTCATCGGTTAGCGCATATGAAAAATTTCTTAGCGCATAAGGTTTTAGATTTTGGGTAGTGTCCGAAAACTAAGGGCACCGCATAGATTTGCTAGGTTAGGGCATAGCCGTAGATTAGCACATTAGGGACACATGGTAGCATAGAGTGTTAAACAGGTAGCGCATCGGGTAAACCTAGCGCATTGGGTGCACAGGGGGTTGCATGGGCAGGGGTAAGTAGTGCGTAGGTTGGACCTAGCGCATAAGGTTAGATAGGTAGCGTAGACATGGGATAGGTTAGCGCATGGGATAGGTTGAGCACTGAGGGTAGATTAGATGGCGCATTGGAAGAAACCGATAGCGCATAGAGTCAATCTAGCGCACGGGGTAGATAGGATAGCACGTGGAGAAAACAGGTTAGCGCATGAGTAAGATTTCAGCGCGTAGCCAAATTTAGTTAGCGCGTGTGGTAGGTTTTGTGAGATAGGATGATTTGTGAATGAGGAAAATTTATAGGATAAGGTCAGTTTTGCTGGGATAGGTGTAAATTGTTCGTTTCTGTGTCTGCTGTCATGGTTTTGATAGTTTGTCCAATATGAGTGTTGATATAACTTGGTTTGATTTGCGATTTTTCAAGTTATTTATAGATATTAATGTGAAATTGATATGAACTTGATTTGATTTGCATTGTTTCAAGTTGATATATGTGGAGCTTGAATTGTGTTACAAGCTGATATGATTGTGGAACTTGAGTTGTTTGACAAGTTGATATGGGTTGGAAACTTGAGTTGTGTTACAAGTTGATGTGATGTGGAAACTTGAGTTGTGTTACAAGTTTGATATGATTTTTGAAAACTTGAGTTGTGTTACAAGTTGATATGGATGGATATGATGTAGAACTTGATTAGATTTTCAAAGTTTTCAAGTTTTTGATGTGATTTTGATTTTGATATCTATGTTTTGATGAGGAAACTGATATTGGACTTGTTTTGCTTTTCGATAGGAGCGATTGGGAGTGCTTCAGTCACGTGAGCGATTCCCTAGACCATGGACATTGATACCACGGTTGTCACAGGTTGATCTAGAGATTATTGATAGATGCGGCCTATCTTCCCTTCTAGATATGTCTCAGTTTACTGTGAACCGGGGTTTACTTATAGCGCTGGCAGAGAGATGGCATAGTGACATGAATACCTTCCACTTTGCCATAGGTGAGATTATGGTGACCCCAGAGGATTGTTACCGGATCTTGCGTATACCTGTAGTAGGTGAACTACTACCTTATGAGCAGTCAGAGGAGGGCGGGACAGAGGCACTTCGCCGGATATTTCATGATGACACAGTTTGTGGATATGAGATCCCTTGGCAGGAGTTTTTGGATTTGGACTATGCACCTCTTCCATCGGTATTGGTAGGCTTTATAGGTGGTTTCCTATGTCCCAACCATAGGTCAAAGGGACTATCTGTAGGATGGGGATTGGTGCTGGAGGAGATGGTGACACAGGGTCGTAGGTTCGCATGGGGATCGGCTATGCTAGCCCACTTGTATAGGGACTTGCATGAGGTAGTATACCTAGGTTACGATAGTTTGTCGGCTGGCGTGACACTTCTACAGGTATGGTGTTGGGAGCACATTCTCGCATAGACTTGTTGGGTGTGCATACGCATATGGATACAAGGGGTTAGTTGTCCAGCGAAAGCTGGGTAAACTTGAGCTTTGGAGGAGGGTATTAGATGACATTGATACGGTTGTCTGGTGACCTTATATAGGTTGTGAGGTTTGGGCTGAGGATGGGTTGGAGATGCCATATGTCTTCATGACCCGATTTTTGATAGGGCGGACCCCATTTGTGGTTGAGAGATTTTTGATTACTAGAGTTTTGCGGCAGTATGGTCGCCAACAGGGGATACCATAGGGGACCTGTTTGTATGCGCATCAGAGGTAGGATATACCAGATTGGGGTCCAACTATTGACAGTGCGGTGGCCGTAGAGGAGTTTCTATGATTAGCAAGCTAGATATGGGATTACGCCCCTGAGATACTAGATGCTTGTATGACATATGAGTTTGCCCGATTGTTCGGAGCTCATGTCATGGCAAGAATATCAGATCTAGTAGAGATGCGGCCTGCTTTCGATGATGATGAGGATGTGGGAGGTGGAGATGGGGATGAGGGAGATGATGGAGGAGGTGGAGGAGGGAAATGAGGGAGAGGAGATCGGGGGAGGAGAGGAGACAGAGGTAGAGATGGTGGTGATAGAGTGGTGCGGGTGGAGAGAGCGGTTTGACGAGCTGTGATGGATAGAGGGAGAGGAGGTTTGGTGATTTGAGCAGAGGGTGAGGGGAGAGTAGGAGAGGTGATAGTAGCGGTGGGAGGGACTGATGAGTTGAGATGACTAGCTCAAAGGAGGAGGATTGATGTGTTACCTCCATCAACACTGAGGACAGGGGGAAGGACGTGGAGTGCATCAGCTGCAGGCATAGTTATTGTCGCAGCAACGTTAGATTACACAGCTGACCACAGAGCGGGATACTATTTTAGAGCGGTTAGGTCAAGCTGAGGAGCTGGCAGGGAGTTTGTAGAGAGCAGTAGCAGGTGGCCCGATGAGAGACACCTTGAGAGAGCTGGCTTTGAGAGCCAAGGAGAGAGTACTACCGGTGCCATTATGAGGATGCGGTGCCTAGGGAGCGCCGAGTGCAGAGTTCACGCAGTCGAGATCAAGTCGATCTCGAGAGACTAGTTCATGGTCAGAGAGTAGAGGCATGACGGGGCCTCATAGACAGGATCCACCTGAAGATCCAGGGGCTGGGACATCTGTGTCGAGACCGTCTCTTTCAGGAGATAGTCACTCTTGAGAGACATTGTCTCTATTGTATTTTTAGCATTTTTGTTGTCGTGGGCACAAACATGACATATTTTGTACATTTTGATCATTTTTGATATATACGACACCATTTTCTTTGATCATGTGATGTGTTATGGATTTATGCTTTTTATATGCTTGTGCTTATTCTATGATGATACAATGCTTAGATAGATGTATGTGATGTGAATGCATGATGTTATGAGATGTATCTTGAAAATGAGATGTATGATATGATATGCTGTGAGATGTATCTTGAAAATGAGATGTATGACATGATATGCTATGAGATGTATCTTGAAAATGAGATGTATGATATGATATACTGTGATATGTATCTTGAAATGCAACTCATTGTAAAATGATATGCAACTAATTGTTTTTGAGCATCCTCATTCTGCAGTTGTCATCCGATATAGCCACATGTTATTTGCTTTCGATAAATATATCATCAATGAGCCTTGATTGATTTTGGGATATGTTGAAAATTTATACATGCATAATGGTATAATTGAACCATGATGACCTGAGAAAAATTTACATGATGTTTGATTTTGCAAGATAGCACAAGCGTCAAGGTATAATTGAACATTGAACCAGGATGACCTGAGTGCGGATTGCGTATAAATAGACAAGATTAAACCATTTGTATGCGTAAAGTGGAATCATGTCTTCAGTGATGTGTTGTGAATCACGTCTCGAGACAAGTATTTACATAGTACAAATGATCGCCTCACAGACAAAAAACTAACAAAATATTGGAGTTTCCTGATGTTTCTCTAGATTTGAAGCATTGTGGAGAAAATATAGAGAATCCAATAATTCAAAAGTTTAAATGCAAGAATAGTCAAAAATTTATGCAAAATGCAACATGTGATATTTCAGAAAATCATCCATCGTATTTCTTTTGTGATTCCTTGTTTGATCGATCAATGTTTTGCTTTGTGATTTGCATGAGCCTTTGGTTGTTGGATATGATGTTCTGAGTTTTGCAAATAGTTTTGATGGTTTGAACATGCTGCAAGTTTTAGATGGTTATTTCCCCTAGCTAAGTGTACCTCTTGATGCGAGTATGTACAATGATTACCAAGCCATGGTGAGATGTGGTGAAAGGCTAGATGGATAAATCTAGATAGTGATTACACTAAGTATGTTCTAAATGGATATTTGTGATAAAATGTCGAGCGATGACTGATAGTGCTTTACTGTGGAGATAAGGATATGGATATAGATAGATGAGCTATTCTTTCACAATAGCGCCTGTTACCAGGTTTTCACCAATTACTTTTATTGTACCTTTTTATTTGTTTTTTCTTGATTTTTTGATTTTTTTGACTTTTTCCGTGCATTAGACTACTCAAGTGTAGTATTTATTCAGGTGGATGTTGTTAGTTGGTTCGTTGAGCACATCTCCTTCTGAAGTTGTTAGCTGATAAGCACTTGATCCATAGACTGATATGATGACATAGGGACCTAACCAGTTAGGTTCAAATTTCCCTTTCTTTTCTTGATCTTGCTAATTTCTAGGATTTTCCTTGAGTACTAGGTCACCAACTTAAAAAATCTGGGGAATGACTTTGTGGTTGTAGCTTCTGCACATGCGTTGCTGATATGCTTTGAGATGAGTATAAGCACGTTTGTGTCTTTCATCTTATTGTAAAAAGACTAAGGTGCAAATTTCTCAATTTGAGTATCTTAAAAAGAATCCACAGCAATTGGATAAATTGGTGCATTGTATCAAAAAGGATTTCAAGCAATCTCACTCAGACGTACATCAAGAATCGGGAGAGAATTTTGATGAGGATGAGCAAGAGGGGTTTATTTCAAAGGAATCATCTCTTGTTGCCACTTCCTTTTCTGATAAGCCAGATCCTTTATATATTTCCTTGTACATTGCAGGTTGTAAGTTGAGTAATTGTATTATAGATTCTGGTGCATCTGATAACGTAATGCCTTCCAAAGTTGCTCATGCACTAGGCCTATCTTTAAATAAACCTACTGGTAAAGTTTTCTCAATGGAATCAAAGCAAGTACCTTTGGTCGGACAAATTAAGGATGCTCAAGTCGTTTTAGCTGCTCATCCTCAAAAGAAGTTGAAACTTAACATTTTAGTTGCTGATATTCCAGCTAGCTATGGTATGCTCTTAAGCCGTAGTTTTTGCAAAGATTTGGGTGGAGAAATTCAATTAGATTGGTCACATGCCTTTATACCTCTTGGCAACAAGAAAGTTAGATTGGACCCAAAACCCAAAGCCAAATATACAGTTCTCAAATCTGATGATCCAAGAGCTGAAATATTATATGTTGAGACTGGCCCAGGTACATATATGATCTCATCAAAGAAGGAGAATGTTCCTAAAATTTTGGCTCCTGACATATCCTCAGAACTTTGGGTAATGCAATTTGATGGAAGTTCTTCATCTTCCGGTTCAGGTGCAGGAGTTGTGTTGATATCTCCTCAAGCGGAAAAGTTTCCTAAAACCTACAAGCTCGCATTTGATACTACCAATAATACGACAGAATATGAAGCTCTTCTTCTAGGTTTGGAATTTGCCAAAGAAAAAGGAATCAAGAAGTTACAAGTTATGGGAGATGCTGAACTAGTTGTCAACCAGGTGAGGAGTCAATATCAGACCAAAAATAAAAGGCTCAAGTCCTATCGAAACAAAGTATGGGATGAGATTGAAAGTTTTGATGCTTTCTCTATACAAGCCTTCCCAAGAGAACAAAATACAAAGGCAGATTCTCTTGCTGTTTCAGCCTCCTTATTACTTCCTCATCCTAAGTTTGAAAAAGAAGTGTATATAGTGGAAATGATCTACCAACCTAGTGTGCCAGATAATAATCAAATTTGGCAAGTTTTTGATGATGATAAGCATATCATCTCATTTTTGGAGGGCACTAGAACCTTCTCAAATTTGTCCTTTGATGGTAATCATTCTTTGACAAGCCAACAAAATATAAAAGAAGAAGATAAAGAATCAGAGATTTTGCAACTAAAGGGAAATGCTATTCCTAAAGGATTAGTCACTCTTGAGAGTCTCTTTGATAAGAATGATCAGTTTGTAAAGAATGATGAAAAGAAGCCCTCAAGTTCTCCAGATACAGAAAAAGTAAATATTGGTTTTGAAAATGATCCCAAGATTATTTTAATTGGAAAATGGTTGACCCACAAAGAAAGAAAAGTCATCATTGAATTGTTGAATAGCTATATTGATGTATTCACATGGTGCTATGATGATCTCAAAGTGCTTATGAATGGCGAATTTAAGCATCATATTCCTCTTAAGCCTGATTCACCCCCATTCAGGCAAAAACAAAGGCAATTCAATCCAAAGATAGCAGATGCAATCTTTGCGGAGGTAGATAAAATGTTAAAGGCTAAAATCATTTACCCAATCCATCATTCCACATGGGTTGCAAATATAGTGCATGTCAGAAAGAAGAATGGCGAGATAAGAATTTGTGTTGATTTTCACAATCTCAATCAAGCATCTCTTAAAGACAACTATCCCTTACCAGTAATGGACCATCTCCTTCAAACTGTCTCTGGTTCTGAGATGATGTCGATACTTGATGGTTTTTCTGGATATAATCAAATCGGTGTAGAACAAGATGATCAACATAAGATAGCTTTCACTACTCTGTGGGAACCTTTGCCTATAACCATATGCCTTTCGGTTTGATTAATGTTGGTGCCACCTTTCAACGTGCAATGAATCTTTCTTTTGTGACTTAAGAAATAAAATTATTGTTGTATACCTAGATGATTTAACCATCTTTTCCAAGAAGCGAGAAGAACATGCTTATCATTTGGAGTGTGTGCTACAACATTGCAGGCAACAAGGTATTTCATTGAATCCAAAGAAATCCATTTTTGGAGTGACAGAAGGGAAATTGTTAGGTCACATTGTTTCGAAAGAAGGTATTCATATTGATCCAGAGTGAGTCAAAGCCATTCAGCAGTTACTGTTACCTTCCAGTAAGCCTGGTGTTTGCTCTTTCTTTGGCTAGATTAATTTTATAAGAAAATTCATTCCTGATTTCTCAGAAATTACAAAGTCCATTGTTGAGATGATGAGAGGTGATGCCACATTCAAGTGGTCAGATGAAGGAAAAAGGGCTTTCAATCAGATCAAGTCAGCCATTGCGGATGCACCTACATTGGTTTATCCAGATTTCTCCAAAGATTTCAATGTATATTGTTATGCTTCTGACACTACATTATCCACAATATTGACCCAACATCATAATGAAAACATTGAAGCACTGATTTCCTTTATGAGTATTCCACTAAAAAAGCATGAATTGAAGTATTCTCTAGTTGAAAAGCAAGCTTATGCAGTGGTCAAGGCTATGAAGCAATTTCGCTTTTATGTTCTAAATTCTCATTCTATAGTGTATGTTCCAGATACTGCAGTAAAGACCATACTCACACAACAAGAAATTGGTATGAGCAAGCGAGCCTCTTGGATTGCAAAGGTTCAAGAGTATGATATCGATATGAAACCAACCAAGCTTGTTCGCGGGCGTGGGTTGTGTAAGCTAATAGCTGAGAATAATTCTAATGGGAATGTTGCTCAAGAGTCTGAACTACCTTTGGTTTTATTTGTCAGCACCACGGATGAGTGGTTTTCTAACATAGCACATTTTCTCACATACGGAGAATGTCCTGCTCATCTCACCCCTAGGGAGAAACGAACTATCAAGTTAAAGGCTGCTAAATATATTATTTGGGGTGATGTTCTTTACAAAAAAGGAATGGATGGCACATTTCTCAGGTGTGTAGACAAAGAACAAAGAAAAAAGCTCCTTCAGTTCTTTCATAATGAAGCCTGTGGAGGGCATTTTTCTTCCTCAGTAACGGCCTTCAAAATATTAAGAAATTGCTATTATTGGCCTGGAATGTTCAAAGATGCAGATGAGTGGGTAAAGAGATGTGACTCATGTCAACAATTCAAGGGAAGAGTACAACTTGCCTCCCTACCTTTGAAACCTGTGATTATTGAAGAACCATTTCAGCAGTGGGGACTAGATTTCATCGGCCCAATTCATCCTCATTCCAGTGCGGGTCATACACACATCTTGGTAGCCACTGATTATTTCACCAAGTGGGTTGAAGTAGCTCCAGTTAGACAAACAACATCAGAAGTAGTTTGTGACTTCATCAAACAAAACATCCTTGTAAGATATGGAGTTCCGCAAAAAATTGTCACCGATAATGCTACCAACTTCTCTTCTTATGAAATATCAGCTTTCTGTTACAAGTATGGAGTTATACTTTCACATGCATCTGACTATTATCCTCAGGGAAATGGTCAAGCTGAAGCAAGCAATAAGAATATCATCACTATTCTTTGCAAGTTAGTTGATAAAAATCAGAGAACGTGGCATAAACATCTATATGAAGCACTGTGGGCTAATCATACAATGAAGAAGCGGGCTATCAAGATGTCTCCATTCGAATTAGTTTTTGGTGCAGAAGCTAGATTACCTATTCCATTGGAGTTAGTTTCGCTTAAGTTGCAAGAAGTAGTTGAAAATCAGGAGTTTAAAGATGCATTGGAAAAACAAATATTGTACTTAACCAAGATGGAAGAACAGAGAGAAACAGTGGTGGATAGAATCAGAGAACATCAAATGCGAGTGAAAGAACTGTTTGATCGAAAAGCAAGGGAAAGGTCTTTTCAAGTTGGCGATCTTGTCCTATTATGGGATAAGCGAAGAGAGCTGAAAGGAATGCATGGTAAATTTGACTCGCTTTGGAGAGGGCCTTTTCAGATCAGACAAGTTTGTGGTGAAAAATCATTCTTCTTGGCCTATATGGATGGAACATACTTGTCCCTTCCTTACAGCGGGCAACATTTGAAACTTTATAATCAGTAGGGCAGATTCACCTTCGTTTATGTACATAAGTTTGATAGGTGTTTTTCTTTGTCCCATTTTTGGTTTGTGTCTGGTTTCTCCAGCTTTTCCCTATGTTGTTTCCTCTTTGACTCTGTTGCCCAATGAATAAGGAGCTAATCCTTTGCAAAGATTCTGGTTTCATCCTACATCTCTTGTGATCCTTGCCCCTATTCAGAGCCATCTGTTAGCCCAATTTTAAAATTAGAAAATTTTGAAATTTTGGCCTTTGAAATCTTGCGTGTGATAATTGTTGGCCTAGAAAGTTTCCTATCATCCAAAAAGTTTTTTTTTTTTTTTTGAACACTATCATCCAAGAATGGAATCATGTTGATATAAAGAGTTTCCAAAAACAAAAACTTTTATTTTGTTAGACATCAAGGTAATGAGTATTCATCTCATTCAAGACAACATTCCATTTCAAGTACTTGGGGTATCAATTCCAAGTGTGGACAAAGATATGTTGGATTGGTCTTTATTGCCAAATTGACTTGAGTTTCTAACACAAGTTGTGGAAAGTTCATCAAATGCCAATAGCAAGAGAAGGTTAACTCCAATCGGCCTACTGCTGAGCTGAATAAAGAATAAAATAAGCCAATTCAATCAACTAACAAGCATACATGAAACTGCCTATGTGGAAAACTTCGACAATAGAAGGATACACTGACAAGTTAGAGTGAAGGATGAAGGGGCCGATATGTATTTGTGGTAGGTTGACAATTTCATTCTATTTGCACCATCATCGACAGTTCACCTAAGTTTGCAAAGTTGTAGGTTTGTTAAAACACTTTCGAGTGAGAAATTCATCATCGACGAGCTGGTTTACTTTCAAAAGAGGCCAATATACTTGCATGTGGCATGTTTCCAAAGTTTCATTTATCCATTAGCAAATTTTGTCTAGTTTCCAAAGGCACCGAAAAACATTTGAAGAAAACTTAATGGTAGCTTGTGCTACTTTTAAAAGTCACCAGTATCATTTCAAAACAATTGGATATTTAGATAATAACTTCTAAGTTGCCAAAGATGTTTATGCAAACCAATGATGGAAGCCACAAAGAATAAGGTAAGTGGTTCGATGAGTTCTATCTATCGACCATTAATGGTTTTTCAAGAACCCACCAATGAAATAAAGAATGCTATGCAAGCTCGATTTATCCCATTATCCACTTTAACTAGTAACTTTCTTGGTGGTTTGATGTGAAAGATGCTAGTTGGCAAATATAATCATCTCATCGCTTGGTTAAATGTATCAGCATGTTGGTGAAATGAATAAACAAGCTGACACACATAAGTTGTGAAGATAGCTCGTAGTTGGAAAAGGCTACTCGGCATGCGCTCCATGATAGGAGTATTGTGACACAAAGTTAGTTTTTATAACTACCTCTTAAAGATCATTCAAAGTAATATGTTTTCTTTTTAAGAATGTCGATAGACCATGCATGCCATCAGCTTATGTGTTTTTACAACTCCATTTGCAATGAATGGAAAAGATAAATTAATATGTATGGAGACATGTATGGCATCGATAAAGAGTAAAGGAGAGCCCAATATTCATTTCCCAGGTTATAGGCATCCATCAAATCATCAGAAATTATAGTTACAAAGTATGCAGGTTGATACATGCACCCAAAAAATGGAATCAAAGACAGGCCACATGAATGGTTTGGTAGAGAACTTCATCAAATGTCTCCTCACAACACATCGTGATTACATGCATAATGAAGAAGCACAGTTAAGGTGCATAAACTATTTTCCAACTTATAGATTTAAATCATGTTTTGGTTGTTATCGGCAACTTGGCAAAGTTGATCAACATGTTGATACCTTTCTAATTGGAAAATCGCACCTCCATAAAGCTCGTCTGAAACCACAGTTGGCGGAAGGAACTTACCATGTGGCCATGAAGGAAGGTAGAGTTTGGTTTCTAACTACTTCCGCCATTTGCTTTGCATGCCGATAGATATGCATGCTATCGTGCCCCCTAACTCCACTTGCACTTGCAAATATTAAAGATGAAATATTGCGTTTAGATGTGTATTCTGCAGATTATCGATAGTAATAATTTTAAAAAAAATCAGTGAATGAGATGCAAGAGAGGTGAATATATGCTTTGCGTATCTATCTACATATTATTTGCAGCTGAAACAACTGCGTGAGCATTACATGAATCCTCTGACTCGGTGGAAGACGTAAAATCCAGAGTTAAAGCCTGCTATTCCTCCTTGTGGATATGGAGAAACAAAAGGCTTGCAGAATGTATCGATGATGCACAAGAAGTACGCAACAATGAATGGAGTCATCAGATGTTCCAGAGTTTCTCAGAAAGGATACTATCTCATGGATAGCTGTGAATAGCAATACGCCACCTTCCTTGGCGTCCTCACTCCTGCATGTAGATATGAAGGCTTTATAACAGTGTGTTGAGGGATTTGTTCAAATATTTCAAAGAAATACGATCATTATTGAGCTAGGTTCTGAGCATGAAAGGCCAATATTCTCTCCACCGGTGCAAAATTCAAGTGTTGGAAGTGGCTATAGACATTTATGAAACCATAAAGATTAAAGTTTTGATTATAGTCATGTCAGCCAGCCTATATACAAACCAGACAATATATGGGGTTGGGATAATTTATTGAACACATCACCAAAGCCTCAAAGTTTCAGTAACATTGACATAGAGGAATTCAATATAAAGGATCTGCAAAACACATCATCATGAAATACAAGGCTCAAGAGTATGAGTACGCCCTGATGATCACCACCATGATTCTAGAGGTTCATGATACCAAGATTGGGCATATTAATTTGTAGGAAATCAAAAAGTTCTTCATGGAAGGTGACAGATCAAAGTTGTCCTGTAGAGTGGCAGGAAGCGGCTTGATTGAAGTAGCATGTTTTCCCATAGCAATTCAATGTACAGATTTGATGATAGAATGCTCAAAAAGATATAATCCAGATGCAAGAGAGATAAGAGCTATAGATGGATCCTTAATGGCCAAACTTGATGGAATTTCAATAGCTATTATTCTTCGTTTGCCATATAAGGAAAAGTTCACTCACAACAATAAGCAAAAAGCTTACAAATACTTCAGCGATAATAGAAGCAAATGCCTCAACAATTTGGCTAAAGAATGGATGGTCGCACCACGAGGAGGACAGTCTCAGCTTCCAAAAACAATCCATCATTCTCTTTTCATCAAAGAGATTTGTTACTTGATTATCTTACTCCATAGAGTGACAGGAAGTCCTGATTCCACTGAGTTCAAAATGTGGATGTACCTCTTCATAATAGTCATCTCTGTCGATAAGCAATTCATTGACTGGGGCCATCTCATCAGCAACTGCATACATGACCAATTAGTGCACTTCAAAACAAGTCAACGCTTCCATATGATCTCTTACTTGATATATGCTATTGCTAATTTGAGGTCATGGCCAGGGTTAAGTACTAATGGTGTCCTAAATCAAGAAACTCAAGTTTACCATTATTACAAGCAATTGCAACTTGAGGAAAGCTTTCTGTATTTCAAGCGGGTGAATGATGCTTTCACAATGTGGGCAGTAAGGTTATTACAAGGAGACATTGCCACCAGAATATCAAAGGAAGCCGCTAAATTGATAAAGAAATATGGAAGTTTCTTCATCCAGTTTCCGAGATTTACCTATCTTCGAGTAGGAGGATTTGAAGGTTATCCACACAAGCTACCCAGATATGTTGATGATAAGCTCATTTTAGTTGAGCTTTGTTGGCAATTGGTTTCAGTTCAAAAGAAATGTAGAGATAGAAAGAATAAAGGGGTAGCCTTTCCCATTTGTCTCGGGCACTATAGATGTGAGTCAAGTTCAAGAGCAGATGAGACAGAAAAAGATTTATCCAAGGTCAACTTGTATCCATATCAGATGAGGTTTCCTTTTGATAGTAAGGATTATGTCAAGAACAACTTAAAGTTAGGTCCTGGCTATTTTCATTTTCCTAATCTTGAAGACTTTTGGGAGGATTGTGAATATGAGTTCGAGGTTAGAAAAAGAGATTGGACAAGGTTGACTTTGAAGCAAACGAATGATTTCAAGATGGATTGGACCATAGAAGGCATTGAAGATGATGGATTTGATTAGATTGATCCTATCTATTTTGAGCAAGTCCAGTCCCAGCCACTTCCCAATTTGAATTGGGCAGATCCAGAAGTGAGAGATGTCAGAGAAAGAATGAGTTTTGTAATCAAGAATTCTGAAGCCTGGATTAAGAAGAAGATTACTCAAATGACTGCTACCAGACCAACAAAGGAAACTCCAAGAAGGAAAGGAAGTCAGCTTGAGAGCTCTACGTCACTGCATTCTTCCCATACTCCAGCTAGGGATACTCCTTCTTACCAGAATACTCAAGGAAGTGATGGAGATGAAGACCCTCCAAGGAGGAACAATCTTTAGAACACATGTGGTGATGAACCTCGATAAAAGAGGAAGAAATCCAGAGCAAAAGACATAGAAGAAAATTCTATTGCAAGTCAAGTAAAGGATCAAGTTCCAGTGGAAATTATGGATGACACAAGATTTGATGATGGAATGCATTCCATATCTCCCTCAGTTCCTATTAAATCCCTACGACAAGAAGCACAACAAAATACTTTAGTCATGGATTCATCATTTCCAAGCAATCCAAGCGATCAATTTGAAGAAATCAGAGAGGTGACAACAACAATGGTAGCAAGACAAGAAATCATCCAAGAGTCTACAAAAAATTCTTCTTTCCCATGGTTAGAACAAAGTCTATTGAAGAAGAGGAAGGTAGAAAAGCTAGTGGTACCTGAATTTAGTAGCATATCTGATCTCTTTGGAAGAGCTGAAAAACCAAAGAAACTCAAAGTATCCTCAAGAATAAAGACCGATCCAAATTCAAGGAATATGTGCTTAGAGATTGCTCAACCCATATCTGAGAAAGATACAAATGAGGCCACCTCTGTGGACTTTGTTGTGACAAAGATTGATATGGGACCTTCTTCTCATGAGTCTGATATTCAGAACTTTAATGTGATGGCAGCCAGAATGGTGGAGAGAAGTGAAAAGGATAAGCAATCCAAGGATCAATTGAAACAACAAGTGCACACTTTGTCTTCTTACTTGAGATCCGTAGTTGATACCTCCACTATGCCACTAAGTGTAGATCGCCAGCCAATTATATTGACACCAGAAGGAGTAATTGAAAGGAATGTTATGGATAATCTTCAAAAATACCAAGCCTATGGAAAGGTAATTGAAGGTTCGGTAGAAAAGGTCAAAACTCTTGCATGTGATTTCCTAGTCCAAGCAAAATCTATCCATGATGAGGCCTTAATAAAGAAAGATACTATTGAGAAAGACTTGAAGAATGTCAAGAAAGAGGAAACAACTTGGAAGGAAATTGTGAATGATTTCAAACAAATGATAGAAATTGGAATGGACACCCTTGCAACTGAGAAAATCCTGCCAAATAGTGAAAAAGATTATCTAGAAATATGGATAGAAAGCATTAACTGGAAACTAGTGATCATAGATCAAGTTTCATCAGAGTTAGAAAAGCTCATGCTTTCATGTGATCAAGTGTGTACCAAACTCCAAGGACAACTCACTGCTCTTTTCCCAGATGTGACATTGATGGAAGATTTGCAGGTGTTATAGAATAGCTTCCAGAACATGGTAGATCAACAGCTTTTTAATAGGACAAACTTCAATGAAAATACCATGGAAAAATTGATTGATATTTACTCTTCCTTGAGAATCTCTATGTCTCAGATACTCAACATTGTGACAGAACTAAGTGGCATTCATAGAAACTTGAGGACATGGAAAATGAGGATAGCCAACATCCTAATTCCCAAAGGAAAATCTGTCACTTCAGCCATCCGACTTTTCAGAATCTTTAGAGACAAAGGACCTGGACAACATAATGTGCCTACAGAAGCAACAACCTCATCGACAGTGCAAGGAGTTAGATTATAATAAGTGCAGAGTTGCATTTTTTATAGTCTTCATTTTTGTTGTGTTACTCGCATCATATTTTTGTCTTTCTTTGTAAATAACTCTCATGATCGAGTTTCCTTTCTCTCATCTCTATTTTTGTATTGTAATAAAAGATAATCTTGGCTCTTTTCATATGAGGTAGTTATCTTAAGTTCTCATTTTGGGTAGTTATTCTAAGTAGTTATTTTTTCCAAAGTTGAGGAAGTTATTTCAAGTAGTTGAGGAAGTTATAAAGTAGTTATAAAGGTGGTTAGGGTAGTTACCTCAGGTGGTTACCACTTCACCTATATATACCTCATTATTATTCAATGTAGGGATTCCACTTTTTCACAAGCTTTGTATGAGAGACTTGGATAGTATTATTCAAGCAATTAAGCAATAGAGATCAATTTGGATGTGTGTTCAACTTATTCTCATGGGTTATTATCAATGTTCTTATGTTTAATTGATGATTACCTAATGCTTTCCCTTTAACATTGAATGTGAAGAATATTATTTCAAGTTGTGGTATCTCAAACTTGATTATATGGAATTTATTTTAATCTAGATTCATACCTTGTATGACGTTCAATCTTTCTTTATTGTTCGTTCTTTAAAATTTAAAAAAAATCCAAATACCCCCATTATACGAGGGAGCTGCCCCTCTCAAACGCAGAGAAGAATTACCTTTCTTTTTTTTTTTGTGATTCTTCAACTGTTGTGAATGCTTTGTTGCTAATTACAGGGCAAAACAAAGTTTTTCAAGAAAGTTTCTTAAAGCAACAAATCCGTTTACCAACACATCTAATAGTTCAAGTTCTTGCAGTTGGTTAACTCGATACTCTTCATCTGGGATTAAGCCTTTTAGAGAGACTCTGAGAGATGGAATTTCTACCTCCAGGGGTAAAATAGCTTCTGATCCATATACCAATGAGTATGGCGTAGCTCTGGTAGGTGTGCGAATACTAGTTCTGTATGCCCAAAGTGCTGGATTGAGTTGCACATGCCAATCTTTGCCTACATCATTCACTGTTTTCTTTAGGATTTTCAATATTGTCTTGTTGGATGCTTCTGCCTGACCATTCCCTTGTGGGTAGTATGGTGTAGAGAAACAATGTTGGATTTCAAATTTTTCACATAGTTCTCGTACATCTTGGTTTTTGAAAGGTCATCCATTATCTGTGATGATGGAACTCAGGATGCCATATCTGTAGATCAGATAATTAAGGATAAAAGAGGCAATTTGTTTCCCTGTCACTATGGTCATGGGGACTGCTTCAATCCACTTGGTAAAGTACTTTGTTGCAGTTATAATGAACTTGTGTCCATTTGAAGATGAAGGATGAATTTTGCTGACTAAGTCTAGTCCCCACTGACAAAAGGGCCAGGATGTTGTGAATGGTTGCAGTTCCTATGTTGGTGCATGTATAAGATTGCCATGGATCTAACATTTAGGACACTTTTTCGAAAAGTGATAAGAATCTTTTTCCATTGTAGGCTAGTAGTATCCCATCCTTAGAAGCTTTTTAGCAAGAGTAGTACCACTGGAATGTGTGCCACAGATACCTTCGTGAAGCTCGTGTAAAGTGGAGTCAAATTCATTACGATCAAGGCAACAAAGAAGAGTACCATCTAGACCTTGAAGGTACAAAGTATCTACAGTAAGGGTATAACAGGCGGCTTGTCGGATGAAGTTACATTTTTGGTTTTGGGACAAGTCAATGGGTAGGATATTGGTCTTAAGATACTCATATATCGTTCCATATAAGGGGGAGTCTGAACTAGTTAAGGCGTAGATAACCTGGGATTCTAAGTGGTCATAGGCTGGGGAGAACAGTTGCTCTACCAGAAACTCGTAATGACTTTGTTGTTTTGGAATTTGTAGTAATGAAGCAATAGTAGCCATTGCATCGACTGCTTTGTTGTTCAATCTTGGTATTTTCTCGAAGGTGATGTGTGCAAAATATTGCTTGAAGTCATCCACCATTCGCTTATAGGGTAGCAGCTTGTCATCATTTGTTTAATAGTCGTTGTTGATTTGATTGACGACTAATTGTGAGTCTCCGTAGACCTTTAACTCTGTGATTTTCCATTCTACAGCCATTTTGATGCCTATAACCAATGTCTCATATTCAGCCACATTATTGGTGCATGGGAACATAAGCCTATATGATCTTGGTATAGTGTGTCCTTCAGGAGTGATGAATAGAATGCCAACACCTGAACCATGTTGTGTGTAGGATTCGTCTAAGTATAGGGTCCATTGTTTGGTAGAGATAGCAAGAATGTCCCTGTCTAGAAATTCAATCTCCATAGTTTGTTTTCCCTGTAGTGGTGCTTCTGCTAGTTGATCTGCTATTACTTGTCCTTGATAGCTCTTTGCTCCATATAGTGGATATCAAATTCACTGAGAATCATGACCCATTTAGCCAATCGGCCTGTAAGAGCTGCCTTGCTGAGTAAATATTTGAGAGGATCAATTTTTGCAACTAGCTTAATTGTGTGAGCTAGCATGTAGTGGCAGAATTTTTGAGAGGTGAAAAGCACAGCTAAATAGGCTTTTTCAATAAAGGTGTAATTTAACTCATAGCCATTTAATGTCCTGCTGATGTAGTATATTGCTCGTTCCTTGCCTTGTTGATCTTCTTGTGCTAACAGTGCCCCCATAGATTTATCTATTGTTGAAATGTAGAGAATAAGTGGCTTTTCTACTATCAGTGGTACCAAAACCGGTGGGTTCATCAGATATTACTTGATTTGATAAAAGGATTCGACACACTTAGCTTCCCATTTGAACGGTACATTTTTATGTAGTAAATGATTAAATGGGAGACTTTTATCTGCTAGTTGAGTGATGAATCACCTGATTGATTGGAGTCATCCTTGTAGCGACCTGAGCTGGTGGATGTTCTTTGGTGGTGGCATCTCCATAATGGCTTGTACGTTTGCTGGATCCACTTCAATTCCCTTTTCTGAGACTATGTAGCCCAACAATTTGCCTGATGTAACCCTGAAGACACACTTCTTAGGGTTGAGCCTGACTTGGAATTTTTCCAATCGTTCAAAATCCTTTTCTAAGATGCTTAGATGTTATGCTCTAGTGAAGGATTTAGCTAGTAAATCATCCACATAGTCTTCCATGAAGGTATGCATCATATCATGAAAGATTGTTGTCATTGCTCATTGATAAGTTGCCCCTGCATTCTTTAAGCCAAAAGGCATGACATTCCAACAGGTTTGTTCCCCAAGGACAAGTGAATGTTGTTTTATCTTGATCCTCTAGAGAAATCTTGATTTGGTTATAGCCTGAGAAACCATCCATTAGTGATAGCATTGCATGGCCTGCTGTGAGGTCTATAATTATGTCAATACTTGGCAAAGGAAAGTCATCCTTTGGACAGGCATTTTTGACATCTCTAAAATCTGTGCATATTCTGATACTACCATCTGGTTTTGAAACTGGTACGATGTTGGAAATCCATTTTGCATAGTCGATGGGTCGGATGAATCTGACATCTAATAGTTTCTTTAGTTCAACTTTGACCATGAGTGCCACATGGGGATTCATTTTTCTCAGTTTTTTCTTAACTGGCTTAGCTCCTGGAGCCATAGATAAGTGATGCATGATCAATTGTGGATCGATCCCTGGCATATCTGCGTATGCCCAAGCAAAGTTGATTTGCTTTTCTTTAAAATTTTTGGCAAATTCTGATCTTTCTGCTTCTATCAAAGATTCTACAAGGTGTATATTTATGGCTGCTTCTATAGTACCAATGTTGATTGATTGAGTGGGCTCAATCAATATGGGTGATCGCTCATGAAAATGTTCAGGAAGAGTATCAAGTCTCCCATCTTTAGGTGCCTTAAAAAGGTTTTCACCCTCAGATGCATCCTTTATTTTTACTTTTTGTGATCTAGAGCTGCCATTGACTAGTTTTCAGCATCAAATCCTTTATTTGGTTTATTTTTGCGACTGAGAGACTTGGCACTCCCTTGGTTGCAGACATCGTTACTTTGTTCACTGGTAGAGCCTATTTTCAAATTAACGGTACATAGGTAGTGAATAATAGATTCATCATTTGGGAAAATCTGTATTCATGTATTTCGGGTTCGTCCTAGTCGATGAGGTCAGGAAAGACAAGTGGTAAGGAATCATTTGGTGGATTAAGTTCTGCTACAGTAAGTGTCAAGATAGAGGTTTCATTGTGATTGGTTTTGGTGTTAAAGAAGTTCAGGATTCCATGGAGGTCTTCGATGGTATCATCCTCTGTATAGACTTGTTCATAATGTTTATGCTCGCTTTCCTTAGCATCATAGATATTCTGTGGTCCAAATTCAAGTAGTCTAATTTATGTGCTATGTTCTTCTTGAGAAAGGGATATAGAACTAGTATTTTTAGTGGTATTTTCAGTAGCATTTGAGCAGCTACCTCATTCATATTCATTGGAATCAGTCTTAGAGTTATCATCCCAGATCTTTTCAGTGCTGTAAACATGTATGTTGAATGGTGAAAATAGATCTTTGATAATTGATACTATTCTGTTGGTTTTTTCTGATTCCGTGTCAGATCCTGCTTCTATTTTTTGCATTTGTTCATAGACTGTTTCTTCCCAAGGAGGAATGATGTTGCCCCGAGGTGACTCTTCTTTGTTGGATATTTGTTCATGAATATGAGCTACTGCTGCAGATGTTGCCTTCTTGTGAATGATGGGCTTCTCCTGATGTTTCTTATTTTCTTGATGTTCACGTTCCTTACGGATTGTCTCTACTGACTCAAATAGTGCTTCTTGCCAGGATTCTTCTTTGTACTTCTTTGCTTTCCATTGAGGTTTTTGATATTTGCATGGTATTTTCTTTGGTAGTAGAGTGAATTCAAAGCCCAATCCTTTTTTGTCTTTACTAAATTGTGAAGGAGGATCCAATGGTTCTGTGACACCTTCCTGACGCTTACCAATAGGTCCTTTGCCATTGTATCACATTTGTTGCATGATTAAGTAGCCTTTTCCATATAGGTGTGTGGGTATAGCTGTAGACACTTAAAAATAATTATTTTAATTATTTTTAATTCCTCGCATAATTAATTAATTAATTATGTTAATTCAAATTCCTCTCAATATTAATTAAATATAATTAATATTGTCACTATAGCATATGATTGATTTATTTAATAAATCAATCCCTTTCTTTATTCTTCTAAAAAAAAATCAAATCCTCACAAATCTTCCTCTTAGCTAATTAATTTCAATTAATTAGTTAACCTACATGATTCCTACAAATCATCTTCTTAATTCATTCTTCTAGAAACTCCCTAAACTCACTTAACATTATTCTTCTAATTTTTTTTATTCCCTCCACTCATTCTCTCTCCTAGTCAAATTCTCCTACAAATATTAATCCCACCTAACATTTCCTCTAATCCCCCTCCTAATGAGTCGTTAATGGTTAATCAACATGATTAGTCACAAAGTCAACTCTTTGTCTTTTTCATCCAGCCACTAGCTTTAAATGCTCTTTTCCTAGGTGAATGTAAGATTTTTGAAATCACACATTCCTCTAGGCATCCCCTCTCCCAAGGAATTTTTAATTCCTTTTTATTCCTCCAATCCCTATTATATCCTTTTTTGGAGAATTTTTAATTCCTCCAATGCATCTTGTGGAGTGTGGAGATACGAAATGCCTTTAAGGCATCTTTCTTGGTCTCCACACCCTCTCTTGGACCTTGTGTGAGCTCACAAGTAAATCTTAGCTCTTCATCTCGAATTCATCATAGCCATCCATTTTCCTCTCCTCTTCTTATAAAATAGGGCTCCATCCCTTCATTCAAAACATCTTGAAATCCAGTAAGTTTATGCTACCCTTTTGAGCCTAGGAAATCATCTTGACAACTTGATCATCTCATTCTTATCATTTTTCAAATCCATTCTATTTGTGCACAACATTGGAGAGCCATCCACATCCAGCAATCAAAGGAGCACATCAAGTGGAGCATTATCAAGGGGCGCCTTCACTTCAAGCTCAATCCGAAGGAGAAGGTAAAATAGCGAAATGGTCTTTTAATGATATTTTAACATTCTACATGTTTATTTCATTATGTTTTGATCATTTGACCTTCAAATCTGTTTTCCCCTCTTTATTTTGGCACGGTTAGTGGAACCCACATCCCTAAGAACTAATGTTTTTTTTTAAGGTTTTTGTGAGTTGTGAGACACAGGTTCCAGAATAGCGCGACTGCAAAAAAAATAAAAAATCTTTTTTGCAGGTTCCAGAATAGCGACTCTGTATTTATGCGCAACAACTTCTTTTCTGTTTCTGTTTCGTTTTTGTTTCTGTTTCTATTTCAGTTTTAGCACGATAGCTCTGCGATTAACGCGAGCGTTTTTGTGGGAATTTGAATTCCTGTTATCTGATATGTTATTTGCTTTGTTATCTGCTCTGTTTAATTATAATCTATGTGAAAGTAGGAGAGTATGCTCTTGTCTATATAGACAATCAGAAATCTAGACCTTTTGCTTTTCTATTCTGTTTAGCGCGACTGTATGCTCTGACCGCAGGAAAGTGTGAAAATAGGAGAGTATGCTCTTGTCTATCTAGACAATTAGAAATCTGGACCTTTGACACTTTTCTATCTGTTTAGTGCTACTGTCTACTCTATTAATCTGTATGAAATTTTTAGGCACTAACTGTAGTCTGCATTTCTTTTTTTTTTCATTTCCTGTTATCTGCTCTATTTAAATATAATCTGTCTGACCGCAAGAAAGTGTGAAAGTAGGAGATTATGCTCTTGTCTATCTAGACAATCAGAAATCTGGACCTTTGACATTTTTTTTAATTCTGTTAAATTTAAAGTTTCTGCTCTATTAAATCTAGGGTTTCTATTTTTTTGCCATATCTTCTTTATCTTGACTCCATTTTCCTCCAAACTTCACCAGATTCTCCGCATTGCCATTTTCCACATTTCCTTCCTTGGAGGCCTTATCCCAAAAATCCACTTTTTGAAGCCCAAAATCCCATATTTCTCTATTTTTAGGGTTTGTCATAACTCCTTCCCCTTTTATCCAATCACTTCCAAATTTTTCTCATATTATCCATCTCCAACTTTTGCTTCTTTGTCCCTCTTGGACAAATTTTCCCATTCCTTCATCTCTCCTCCAAAATCCCCATTTTTCATTTGCCTATCCCTTGGAAAGCGGCAAAAACTTAGTTAAACCCCATTTACCCATCAAAGCTTTCTTCAAATCCACATTTGTCATTAGTAAAAAAGTTTTTATTCATGTTTTTCTATTCATTCCCAAAAAATCAATTTTTTTTTTTTTTTGTCATTTTGTTGTTTTTTGTAGGACGCTTGTTGAAGACTCTATTTTTCCAAACTAGTAATCAAGTTGTTTTGCATAACGCTTTTTGAAGACTCCATTTTTCAAACTACTAATCAAGTGGTTTTGCAGGTTGCCTAGCTGATTCAACCAAATATTGTGCATTTATTTAAATTAGGCACCTAGATATTAATTAAAATGGAATGAACCATTGTCTTATGTGTCTTTAAGAAAAGTGTGAAGGTAGGAAAGTATGCTCTCGTCTTACTAGATGATCAGAAATCCAGACCCTCCAACCTTTTCTTGTTTGATTGTGTGTTTACCTCTAGCAGGCCTACCCTCCCAACTTGCTCTTTGAGAAGGTAAGAGGGGAACGACCCAAGTGAGTACACCCAGACCTGGGGTTCCCAACTTGCTATAATAAATAGGCCATTGAATATGAAAGGGTTAATGGTTGGGGCTATATGAGAGTTCACTCTCATATTGGGTGCTTAGTAGGATCTTAGAGATCTCAATCACGCTTGCGTGACTACTAAGTTCTTGGTGCTTCGTTGGGCTATAGGCCTCAATTGCGCTTGCGCAACTTTGAAGGGTAGCTCCTAACGGGAAGATTTACTAAACACTTTGTTCATAGTGGCCAAAAACCTTCTAGTCATTGGTGCAGGAGGTCGGACCTGTGAAGCGGCCCATATTCTTACGGCCCTTAGTAGAGACACAAAGTTTGCCATGAGGAGTTTTCAGGGGAATTGATGCTTGGATGCCCCAAGAAGTGAGTGTCGTGGAGTGGAGCCAATGGGGTCAAGCATCTAAGTGTCCACTCTAGGTAAGTGTAGATGGGAAACCAATTGGGATTCAATGACTATTGTCCTTGCCAGCCTTAAGAATGTTGTATATGAGCATGAGTGTCTTTGATATAATATGTATTTGATCACTATGTTTGCCTTGTTTGATACATACTTGCCAAGAGTAGAATAAAAACACATCACTATCCCCAAACACTTTGCAAAAACATTTGTCAAGACACAAACAATTGTCCAAGTCATTACCCACACAAAGTCCAAAATTGTGTCAAAACTTTATTCGTCACATTTTTCATAAGCCCAAGAGAGAAGCTAAGAGTTTATCCTCTACGTCAACATTCAAGTTTGTCCTTTGAAACACCTATTATCATCCAAATTAGGGTGGTCATATCCCTTCATACAACTTGCCATTCAAATCGATCCTCCATTAAGTCGTATTCATGTCAAAGACAACCTAGTTATCAAGTTTCTTCTAAACCATCACTACCATACCTTCTTCATCAATCATCCTCAAATTTCTTAAATCCTTTCATCCTCAATTTTCTTAAATCCTTTCATCACAAATTTCTCAAATCCTTTCATCACAAATTTCTTAAGTCCTTTCATCCTCAAATTTCTTAAATCCTTTCATCACAAATTTCTTAAGCCCTTTCATCACATTTTTCCTAAGTCTTTTCATCACAAATATCGTGTATGGTCGCAACTCAATCCCAAAAGAAAAAGATGGCTGAACAACAGTATGACATGCCAGACATTGGTGTCCTATATGAAGATCCCACGCAAGATCATACACAAAGTGGGCAACCTAGCGATCAAGATCAAAGTCAAAATCTTGACATGGTTAACCAAGATGAACTTTGTCCGGAAGTGCAAACTTTCCTAGCGGATTCTTATAACCAAGAGATGATAGAAAAGTTTATTAAACACAATCCTACTGCACTTCTGAAAACTCTCCTTGAACATGGAGCTCAACTTCCACCTGAATTTAATAGATCCGCTCTCACCCAACAACCATAAGGAGACCTCACTCCCACACAAAGTGTTGCACCTACTATTCAAACTCAATCAATTGCAGCCCCATCAATCATCCAGGATCAATCAATGCCACCCGCGGTACCTCCCACCATGGTCTCCATCCCACCTTCTTCCTCCTTACCATCCATACCACTATCAAATCCGATCTCATCCATTCTCCAACAAACTTCTATACCACCTCCTATTCAACCACAAATTTCTATTCCACAAACTTCCCTTCCTCCCAACAATGTCATAAATTTTATCTAGGTCGTATTCAATCCCGTCACAACATTTGGCGGACTGCAACCAACTGTCCCTCAAACCCCAATGACATCGGTCATCACATCCCATGTTCCCACCTCCTCATCATATCAATATATTGGTGGTGGTGCACCTTCTTTGGTTCATCCAATTCTTGGGGCAAATACAATTCATCAATATCAAAGTCCACAACAAGACCTCATCAAGGAAATTCAAGACATGAAGAATATCATCAAGGACATGAAACAAAGGATTAATAAAAGGAAAACTTACTTGTTTGAAGAGTTTTACCCTTGTCCTTACGACCCATCTATATTAGTTGCACTATATCCCCCAGGATTTGAGATCCCTAAATTCACCAAGTATGA
Organism: Cryptomeria japonica; assembly: GCF_030272615.1. Classification (NCBI taxonomy): domain Eukaryota; kingdom Viridiplantae; phylum Streptophyta; class Pinopsida; order Cupressales; family Cupressaceae; genus Cryptomeria; species Cryptomeria japonica. The sequence goes on along the minus strand of NC_081412.1, from coordinate 112,302,410 downwards.
AGGCAAAGGAGATACCCGCGACCATGTCCAAGAATTCCACATCTTAATGCAAGAAGTCTCCTATAGTGACCTTTATCTTCACAGACTCTTTCCCAAGAGTCTCATGGGAGATGCCTTGGCATGGTTCTCATCTTTACCACGAGGTTCCATTGTCTCTTTTCCAGACTTGGCACAAAAATTTATGGCCCACTATGCATACAACATGGGTAGTGATGTATCTATGATGGACTTATGTAATACAAAACAAAGGCCTGGAGAAACCTTCACCAATTTCCTATAAAGACGGTGACATCTTATCAAGAAATTCTAGTGGGACATGCCAGAACAACATCAAATTGAGCTATTCCAAAAGAACTTGGTGCCTGAACTTTCAAGACCTTTAATATCTCAATGTATCAAACCCTTCCAAAAATTGATAGATAAGGGCCTCACCCTCGAATGTGTCTTGTTGGAGGAAGGAACCTTGAAACATTACCAAAAATCAACACAAAGTTCTTCCTCTTATTATAATGACAAGCCAAAATTCTAGTCAAAAAACAAAAATATGGTCAATGATGGTATAATTGATGCAAAGCGAGTCCAAACTGTGGCCGCTCCCCCAAAATCCACCACCAACAATCATCAATTCAACAACCAAAATCAATCCCAAAAACCTCACAACAATGTCTCAATCCAAGGATGACCACCTCGATCGAATAACAGGACTCCAAGAGATTTCACTACTCTAGCTGAGACTATTGAAGTGGTGTTTCAAAAAATTGCCCAAGCAGGTATAGTGGTTTTTCCAATCACTCACCCGTTTGACCCCAATCAACCTAAACCAAGATGGTATAATGAAGATGAGTATTGTGAATACCATCATATCAAGGGACATGATACACGAAAGTGTATGAAACTGAAGATCTACATACAAGATCTCATTGATAGAGGTGAGATTGAGATAGCAAATACAAAACCTGGTAATAACAATGACAAACTCAAAATATACCAGGAACCCTTCCCGAAGCATGATAAAGGAAAAGGCTCATCATCTAATGCAATGGGTTATGACTACGCTAATCACGTAACCAATTTTGATTTTTTGGTAGGTCGCATTGAACCTGCAGACAATAATGTCAATGTCATAACCATCCAAGGAGTTAATCCTCCTTCTTCCCAAAGCAAACCGAATCCTACTCGGATAGTCATTCAAGATGCCACGCCTTCCACCTCCCATTTCCAGAATGACTGCAATGCAAATACACACCAAGGAAGAGTCACCATCCAAGGAGTTCCTCCCCCACCAAACCCCCCACCCATGTCTTCCACCCACAGATATGACCTCCTTGATCAACTTGGGAAGACACCCGCGCAGATCTCCATATTGGAACTTCTCAAGACCTCTTTGGTCCATAAAGAAATTTTGGAACAAGCCCTTATCCAATCACGCATTCCAGATAACATCAACACCACCCAATTCAGAGCCCTCATTGGAAACCTTGTTGCCCAGTAGCACATTGTATTTAACTCCAAAGATGCTCCCGCATATGAAGACCATAACAAACCTTTACACATCGAAGCTCTTATCCACAAGCACAAGGTCAAATGTATCCTGATAGATGGTGGGTCCGGGCTCAATCTGTGTACATATAAAGTAATAAAACAATTGGGACTTTCTGAGGATCTGATAGACACATTAGGAAGGATCACAATAAAGGCATATGATGATGCAAAAAGAATTTCAAAGGGCGTGATCACCTTACCTCTTCAAGTGGGCCCCATTACAATTGAAACCCCTTGCCAAGTACTAGATCTTGATCTCCCCTACAAAATTCTCCTCGGGAGGCTATGGATTCATTCCTTACAGGCTGTACCCTCCACCTATCACCAATGCATCAAATTCCCCTATAATAGAAGAGAGATCACTATCAAAGGTGATCCCCAACCTTTTCAATATTGCAAACTATTAGAGGGGAAGCATCCGTATCATTGCCCACTAAATAGACCCTTGCCAACGCTTCCATCTGACACATCAAATGGCGCCTCCACATCATCCCAACCAGATAATCAAATCAAGATCTTGGACAATGGCTGTGGAGAATACAAATTGGAGGACGCCTTATTAATTGGCAACCTCCCTCTCTCTCCTAAGTCATTTGGCAAACCAAAAGAGATAAAAAAGGACCCAAAACCAGTCATGTAATGCCAAAACACCACCTTCTAGCAATGGGGCCCACTTGATAATGAGAGTCTCGAAGCAGATATCTCTTCATGGCTGTACGGGGAAGAAGATGAAGATCCAACAAGAATATCCAAAGAAATGTACCCAAAAGCATCTGCCATAGTTGAAAAAATGGGTTACAAAGGACACGACCTGGGACCAGAGGAGAAAGGAAGAAAAACACCCATAAATCCTATCTCCTATAGATACAATAGAGGCTTGGGGTACACCCCGATGCCTAAGATTACTATCGTTGGTGCCCCTTCTAGTCCTTCTTCAGATATCGAAAGCGCTGACGAAGATGAATTCCATGAAATGCCTTATGAATATGAGAAAGATATCTTCTTGGACGCTTACATCAATACCATCACCCCTGTAACCCCTCCCACTTCACATGAGCTACATCTTGTCCATCCTAAACTCATTGATTGAGGCCAACGAGACAAACCCACTTTAGATATTTGCGTCGATGATAATGCTCTCATTGCTCTCCTAACAGTGCAAAATATGGAAGACTGTAGTAGAATCGAGGGTATTCAACTACACGAAAAGGGATACTTTGGTAGTCAAGTCAATGCCCTTAGCCACAAAAAAGATAATAAAAGAAAAAGATATGATTCCCTAGGTGAAAACCTCCCTGAGGTGCCTTTGTATGAACAAGAAATAAAAACAAAGAGCGTATCTGAAAGAGAAAACCTGGAAAAGGCACTTGACGATGAGGGATTTGACCTTCCTACCATTGGTTACCTTCCACAGGACAAATCAAATTTGTTGATAGAAGAAACAGACAACATCAACATGGGCACCGAGGTCATTCCGAAAAATGTGCTCATTGCCAAATCCCTCACAGAAATCGAGAAACAAGACTTCATCAACTTCCTTACAGAGGTAAAAGTCAATTTTGCATGGTCCTATTCCGATATGCCAGGGTTGGACCTTGCTTTGGTGGTTCACAATCTTGTCGTCCGTCCAGATGCAAAACCTGTAAAACAAAAATTATGCAAAATGCACCCACCCATTACACTCCTGGTCAAGGTGGAACTTCAAAAATTGTTAGATGCAGAATTTATCAAACCAATAGATTATGCTGAATGGGTCTCCAATATTATACCTGTCGACAAACCTGCTGGGGGCATCCACATCTGCACAGATTTCCGAGATCTAAATATAGCTTGTCCTAAAGATGATTTCCCGCTCCCCAATATAGACATGATTTTGGACCTTACAACAGGACATGAAATGTTATCGCTAATGGATGGGTTTTCTGGATACAACCAAATTAGGATAGCAGATGAGGATCAACATAAAACTGCATTCACAACACCATGGGGTACCTTCTATTACCGGGTCATGCCTTTTGGCCTTAAAAATGCTGGAGCTACGTATCAACAGGCAATGACAATAATTTTTCATGACCTCTTGCACAAAATTAGGGAGGACTACATGGATGATCTGCTAGGAAAATCCAAGACAAGACAAGATTCTAAAACAGATCTTTGAAAGATTGGAAAAATACAAGCTGCGCCTAAATCCCAAAAAGTGTGTGTTTGGCGTCACATCAGGAAAACTACCGGGATTCATTATTTCCTGCAGAGGCATTGAGGTTGATCCTGCAAAGGTAAAAGCTATTATGGAAATGCCTCCACCAAAAACTATCAGACAACTGCGCAGTCTCTAGGGAAAACTCCAGTCTGTCAGGCATTTCATTTCACAGCTAGCAGACAAGTGCCATCCATTTGCACACCTGTTGCGTAAAGACACAAAATTTAAATGGGATTGCCTATGTCAAAAGGCCTTTGAGAAATTAAAAGAATATCTAGCATCACCTCCCATATTGATGCCTCCTGCTCCTGGAAAGCCCCTTATTTTGTATATATGTGCTACTGCAGTGGCATTGGGGGCATTATTGGCACAAACAGATGATCAAGGGAAGGAACACGCCATTTACTACATCAGTCGGACGTTGGTAGGATATGAACTCAATTACACCCCCATTGAAAGAGCATGTTTGACATTAGTGTTCAGCACACAGAAACTACGACACTATATGCTAAATAATAAGACAAAATCAATTGCTAAAATTGATCCACTTAAATATCTCTTGTCCAAAGTTGCTCTCACTGGTAGAACCGCCAAATGGGTCATGCTCTTAAGTGATTTTGACATTGAATATGTGGACAGAAAGGCAATCAAGGGACAAGTCATTACAGATCAGTTGGCTGAAGCTCTACTTCCAGGCGACCATCCTCTTCTCACAGAATTACCAGATGAGTTCATTATGACTGTTACCACATCCTCCACATGGAAATTGTATTTTGATGGCTCCTACACTCAAAATAGATCGGGGGTAGGAATATTATTGGTCACACCTCAAGGATATGGCATCCCTAAATCATACAAGATAGCCTTTGCATGTACCAATAACATAGCAGAATACGAGGCCCTCATCATAGGTTTATGCTTGGCTATCCACTGGAAAATAAAGGAATTACATGTCTATGACGATTCCCAACTCATCATAAAACAAGTTAATGATGAATACCAGACAAAAGATGATAAACTCTTTCCTTACCGTACCATGGTTGAAGATCTTAAGCAACATTTCACGGTAATCAAGTTTGACCAAATCCCACGAACAAACAACAGGGCTGCAGATGCAATGGCCACCATTGGTTCCCTCCTTCAAATGCCATCACACAGTCAGAAGTGTGAGTTCTTGGTCGAGCAGTTGTTTATACCGGCATACGACCTACCAGAGTCTGAAATGGTGTGTGTTCTTGTTGGTCCCGAGTCCCCTTGGTACCAAGAAACCTTTGCTTTCCTCAAAGACAACACCATTTCCCCACACCTCACCAAAACCCAACAACAAACCTTCATCCACCGATGTGCCTGTTACACCATCCTTGCAGACACCTTGTTCAAAAGGCATTTTGATGGTTCCCTCCTAAGGTGTTTAGATAAACAAGAAGCAGAATGGGCATTACGCAAAGTACACGAGGGTATCTGTGGGGCACACTCAAGTGGACTCACATTGGCTAAAAAACTTTTGAGAACATGATACTATTGGCCTAAAATGGAAGAAGATGCATACAATTATGTGAAGAAATGCATCCCTTGTCAGCAGCATGGCAACAAGATTCATGCACCATCACAAGAATTGCAGCCATTCATTACACCATGGCCCTTCTTGCAATGGGGGCTCGATCTCATTGGGAAAATCCACCCTTCATCTTCCAATGGACATAAATTCATTATCACCACCACCGAATACTTCACCAAGTGGGTAGAGGCTATCCCTCTTACTTTCACCACCGGCAAGCAAATATCCAAATTCATCCTGAACTACCTAATCTGCCGATATGGTATCCCAAAAGTTATCATCACAGATAATGGTAAACAATTTAAGAACCAGGATGTTAAAGAACTCTGCCAAAAATTCAACATCCAACACCGCTTCTCCACTCCATATTACCCCCAAGGCAATGGCCAAGCTGAGGCTTCTAATAAAACCCTAATTAAAATCCTTAAAAAGACAGTCAATGAAACAGGCTGTGATTGGCACCTCCAAATCCATCCTGCATTGTGGGCCTACCGCACCTCCATCCGCACCCCCACAGGTGCCACTCCTTATTCTCTAGTATTTGGTTTCGAAGCCATCCTTCCCCTTGAGATCGAGATCCCCTCTCTAAGGGTATCGCTGCAAAACATCCTACCAGAGGAAGAATACATAATTGCCCGCTTACAAGAGCTAGAATTGTTAGATGAAAGGCGCCTCAAGGCCTTGAATCATCTTCGGGTATATCAAAACCATCTACGCATGAGTTATCATAAAAAATTCAGAACCCAAGAATTCCAAGTTGGTGATCTTGTCCTCATGGAAAATCAGAAAAATCTACAAGAAAGAGAAAAGAAAGGCAAGTTCGAGCCTAATTGGCTTGGACCATATGTAATCACAACAAAATATGGATCAGGAGCTTATTAGTTGGCTACTCCTAAAGGCAATCCTTTGGATGATCTAATGAATATCATGCACCTCAAAAGATTTTATGTTTAGTCCTTAGAAAGTCTTAAATTGCCAAAAAAAAAAAATCAAGAAATTTTTTTTAAAAAAATGAAAAAAAGATCTTGAAAAAATCATCACTTTGGTGAAAACCTAGCAAACAAGCACCTTATGACACAAAAAAATTTAAAAAATTAGAAAAAGAAAGAAAAAACAATTCGTCCATTAGTGAAAACCACTTGGTGGCGCTATGGACAAGTACCTTGGTGAAAACCTCTATGTAGACGCCAAGGTAAATAACCAGATCCACTGTCTATCATGTCGATACTACAAATCATCTTCCATCCAGCCCACCCATGCGCAACATTCCTTCTTTTCCGCCTCCCAATAAAACATGCGTATGATGATGAAGTCTTCGCCTGAGTCATGAACAAAGAATGTCCCATTGAAATTGAGATTTTATGCCTCTGTGTGCAAGCTTCAAGAAGTCTTAAGAAACAATCCCAAGTCCATCCTAGTTCTACTCTTGGCAAGAGGTATCATGTGGTCGCAAGGAAGAGACTTGTTAGATTTTGTTAGATCTTTTCATATAGGCTTGCATCTTTTGCTCTACGATTGCCACTATTTACAACTGCCTGGGTTCTTCCATATCTAGGTATGTTATGATAGGTGCATACTGGGGCATATTTCATAGTATGACATGTTTTGGATCCTTCTTGTATAAATCGGCGACCTGGTACTAGTGTTTATCAACACTTACCTTCTCGTGTACAAGAGGTATCAGTGTGTTTGAGGGTTTCCTTGCACGAACCCACAACTTTGTATTAGTGTTTCTTAACACTCGCATTGTTGTGTGCAAGAAATTCCCATTTGTCTACAGAGTCAGTCCACGCCCTGTGTTTCTCATGGCATCTTGATTTCTATAATCAATGGTGCAAGTCACTCAGGGCTACATCAAACTAGGTTGGCTCCACATTTGTTGTGCACAAAATCTCACCATCATTCATCAAATCCTAAACTCAATAATCCCATGGAGTTTTCAATTGCCCCCATTTTCCTTCGTGGTCTCGCATCTCGTATTCTTCTTTCCAAATACCTCACGACTGCTTCATATTTGCTCCTCATCTATCCCTTCCACCCTAATTTTTCTTCCTCTATTTTTCCCTCACATAATCAATTCTGATTCTGAATCATGTCTTATACAAGATGAATCCTTCCTGAAACCAGACACTTTGATCATCTTTGTCTTATATAGGATGAATTCTTCTTGAAACCAAACTGAATCTAGATCTTATCAATCAAATCAAATCAAATCAAATCTATCGGGATATCAATTTCGCAAAACTCCAAAGATCAAATACCTCAATTGATCTCCCGAGGGGGCATCACCATACCATAATCTATCAATCAAGAGCCGGGGCATCCTATCAGACCAATATCATCATCAAAACAAGATTATTCTTTGAATCAATGTGTCATCACACCTCGCTTCAAAGAGGGGCAAAATGTAGACACTTAAAAATAATTATTTTTAATTCCACACATAATTAATTAATTAATTATGTTAATTCAAATTCCTCTCAATATTAATTAAATATAATTAATATTGTCACTATAGCATATGATTGATTTATAAATCAATCCCTTTCTTTATTCTTCTAAAAAAAAAAAATCAAATCCTCACAAATCTTCCTCTTAGCTAATTAATTTCAATTAATTAGTTAACCTACATGATTTCTACAAATCATCTTCTTAATTCATTCTTCTAGAAACTCCCTAAACTCACTTAACATTATTCTTCTAATTTTTTTAATTCCCTCCACTCATTCTCTCTCCTATCAAATTCTCCTACAAATATTAATCCCACCTAACATTTCCTCTAATCCCCCTCCTAATGAGTTGTTAATGGTTAATCAACATGATTAGCCACAAAGTCAACTCTTTGTCCTTTTCATCTAGCCACTAGCTTTAAATGCTCTTTTCCTAGGTGAATATAAGATTTTCAAAATCACACATTCCTCTAGGAATCCCCTCTCCCAATGAATTTTTAATTCCTTTTTATTCCTCCAATCCCCATGATATCCTTTTTTGGAGAATTTTTAATTCCTCCAATGCATCTTGTGGAGTGTGGAGATATGAAATGCCTTTAAGGCATATTTCTTGGTCTCCACACCCTCTCTTGGACCTTGTGTGAGCTCACAAGTAAATCTTAGCCCTTCATCTTGAATTTATCATAGCCATCCGTTTTCCTCTCCTCTTCCTATAAAATAGGGCTCCATCCCTTCATTCAAAACATCTTGAAATCCAGTAAGTTTATGCTGCTCTTTTGAGCCTAGGAAATCATCTTGGCAACTTGATCATCTCATTCTTATCATTTTTCAAATCCATTCCATTTGTGCACAACATTGGAGAGCCATCCACATCCATCAATCAAAGGAGCACATCAAGTGGAGCATTATCAAGGGGCGCCTTCACTTCATCAAGCTCAATCCGAAGGAGAAGGTAAAATAGCAAGGTGAAATGGTCTTTTAATGATATTTTAGCATTCTGCATGTTTATTTCGTTATGTTTTGATTATTTGACCTTCAAATCTATTTTCCTCTCTTCAATAGCTACTTCCATAGTAGCTGCTCTATCTTCTTCCTCATCTTTGTATAGCCAACTAAGGATATCCTTTTCCTTGGATACATGTGCTAAAGTGTCGAGTTGAATGAATGTACCATCGAACTTGGTGATGGGCTGAGTTGCTTGATGTGTTGATGCTGTAGGTAATCCATGAGATCTAGGTGATGTGGGCAAGCTGGTCAAACACATGGGTTCCAAAGAGTATTCCCCCATGCCTTGTTCTTTGATTTTCATTTTCTTCTTGAAATCTCTAGGTAATAATTTAGACTTCTCTTGTTGAAGATCTAGTGCTGAGGGATTCTGTTTCTCTCTATTATGTGGAACCAAACTGTCCTATGCTGCCCCCATTGCATTACAATGTTGAAATGGATTGTGATCAGCAGATATAGAAACCTCTTGTCCATTATAGGGGAATTTGACACACTAGTGATATGTAAAAGGTACTTCTTGCATTTCATGTATCCAGGGTCAACCTAATAAGATATTGTAGGTGAGGTCTATGTCTAAGACCTGGCACATAGTTTCTCTTTGTATTGGTCCGACTTGAATCGGCAACACCACAGTTCCTTTAGAGGATCTTTCTTCATCATCATATGCCTTTATAGTAATCTTTTTGCGTGGATCAATAGACTCTTCTGAGAAGCCTAATGCACGGATAAGTTTTAAGGTACATATATTAAACCCAGCTCCTCCATCTATCAATACTCGTTTCACTTGGTGTTTATAGACGATGACTTCAATATGGAGAGGAGTGTTATGTGGATGACTTAATGAGATATTATCATGCTCCAAAAAAGTGAGATTATGAGGCCCTATCATATGAGCGACCATGGCTTGGAATTTGTTAGCATCCAGATCTTGAGGTACATTTGTTTCTAATAACGCTTGCTCCAATATGTCTTTGTATTTTGATGAAAGTTTCAGTAACTCCAGTATAGATATTTGAGCAGGAGTTTTGCACAGTTGGCTGACTAGATCATATTGAATTTTGGGTATAGCATTTGTTGTTGACGTATGTCCCTTCAAGACATTTTTTTGAGCTCTTGTTATTACGTTGACAAATTCATGATCACGTTGATCTCAGATTGTGATGATATTGACTTGATTATCTTCAGTTGATATATGATTGATGGTGTTATTGTAGATGTGATTGATACGAGCTCCACGTGTATCGTTAGAGGTTGAAGCTCCATCTTTGTTGTAGTTTGGAAGAGGATTCTTAAAGGCTCCATGGTCACCATTTGTCTTGAGACCATCGATCGTTAAATCACCTCTATCAATCATGTCCTGAATAATGTTTTTCAGTCTCATGCAATCATTTGTTTGATGACCTTTGTTTTGATGAAAATCACAAAAGTGCGAGTCATTCCACCAAGGTGGTTTGATTTGTGGTTCATAGTTGTTGATTGTTGGTAAAGAGATAATTTTGTTTGCCAGGAGTTCTCTAAATGCTGACTCCAGTGATTGTCCCAGAGGCATGTAAACATGTTTTTGGAAATTGTTGGTGCCACCTCGTGAATTGTTATTAGGTCCTTGATTTGCATGATTGTTTTGAGCATTGTTGGTGTTGGGTTGACCTTGATTGGTATTCGGTGCGTATGTGTTAGTGTCTGGGTTAGCACCTTTGGGATTTTTGGTAGCTTGGGGATTCCTTGATAATGCGAGCACTCGCTGTTTAGATTTTGGATCATGTGATTCATTACCTCCTTCATTTCCATTGTTTTTGTTTCGAGTCCAGAATCTAGATTTGTCTAAGTTGTTGTTATTTTGGTTATTGTTGTTTGATGAACCTGTTCCTTCTTTGAAGAATTTGAGCGTTCCTTTCTTGACACATGCTTCTTCTACTTGAATACCATTTTCAATTAGTTTAGTGAAAGACAGTATGCATTGGAACTTGAGCCTATAACTGATCTCACTATTCAAGTTGTCAATGAAAATTTCCATTTTCTCCTTTTCAGGAATATCTCGAGGATATCATGAAACCATACATCGCCAATGTTGAAGGGATACCATGAATGTTTCATTGTTTTTCTGTTTGGTGTTACAGACGTCTAGCATGGTGATAGCATGTTGAATGTTATAGGAATATTGAGTGATGAATTTGTTGACTAGTTCATTAAATGATCTAACAGGAGGTGTGATTTTGGATAACCATTCCATTGTTTGTCCTCCCAAACTTCGTGGGAATAACATTATTAGATAGGTGTCATCATGAGCAAATTCAAGACTCATGGTGTAGAATTCTCGAAATTGTCAAATTTTGGAACGTCTGAGTTTGGAGGAAAGGGGACCATGTGCAATCTTCTGTCAAAAGGATAAGGACAAATTTCATTTAGTGAATATTGTACTGTTGTCCCTTGTTGCATGTCTTGCATTTGTCTTTATAACATTTGCATTTGTTGAGTAAGGGCAACCAAAGGCGCATTGTTTTGCAGAGGGAAGACTTCTTCCCTTGCATTAATCCTGGGTTGAAATGGTGTATGGAACGATATGTTTTGCTCAGGGATGCATTGCTCAGGGATGTTTTGCCCTAGTGTATTTTGTTCTGGTATGTTTTATTTAGGAATATCTTGCTCAGGGTCGTGTGCTTCCCCTTCTAATTGTCATTCTTGATACTTGTAATGTTGAGATCTTGTTCTAAACATGTTTGTGTCAAAGTCTTCAAGAAGTTTAACCCCTTTTCTTGTAAGCATGAGTAGGTATTTTTCCTTGTCATTTTCCATGAGTCTTTCCATAAGTTTTTTAAATCAAGCACTCTCTTGACATTCTTGAAGAAGTTCCTCAAAAATTTCGGCGTCCTCTAAACTTGAATGCTCGAAAGGATTTGATAATCTCCGATTCATGCTAGATTCTGATTGCATTTTGCTTTGTTTGTTTTGTTGAGAGCAAGTAACAACAGGCTTCTAGTAGAAGCTTTCTATGAAAAAGGGGACAAAATCCTCTTCGATATGTTGCTCAGGGGTTGGTGGTGGTAACCTTGGGAAGTTATAAGTGATGCACTCATCAGGAAAGAATGCAGGATTGCTCTTTCCTCCTCAATTGATTTGTTGACTGAATGCGGACTTTTGGCAGAATGCTCTAGTCTTCAAAGGTTCTTTGTCAAATTCGTTGGATTTGTTCTAGATATAGAGTTGTACGTGATGAAGAAATGTTCGATGAGATTTGAAGAGTTGACGATTGATGTATAATTTTTATTTTTTTTTGACAAATTTGGAAAAACTTGGTTGTTGTTTCTTCAACTTAGTATTATGATAAATATTCTTTCTTCTCAGAATATGAGGATTAGTCATGCTTAAGTGATTAATGGTTTCCTTTGAGTTGTTTTGGATTCAGTTTATCTTGTTTTGAAGACTCAAGTTTTACTTTATCAAAGTGAAGGTTTAGATGCCCCGTCACGACAAAGCGTGTCAAATGATATGGATAAAGTTTCCCAATATGGAAACTTGATTTGACAACCTGAATTTTTTTGAACAAGTGTTTTTGGATAAAATCCGTGAGATGATAAAGGACCTATTCGTCACTTGTGATGATGTTTCTTGATTTTGGTAGGATAGATATGTTTATCCTGTAACCAGTTTTGGATTCCAGGACAACTTTTGTTTGACTAGAAATTTGTCTTAGAAATAGCTTTTAATGTTCTATTTCTGATACTCTGTTTTGATGAAAATGAAGCTGATGAAAGGAGGTTTTCAAAAATGTTTTCCAAAATTTTTCAAATTTTTCTTTGTTCTGCCCCCTGTTTTTCTGTTTTTTTTATTACGCGCTAAAACAGAGACGAGATGCGCTACAAAAAGTTTTCAATGCGCTAAGGAAAAGACCACATGCGCTAGGCTACCCCCAGCTATGCGCTAACTGGTTTAGACTGTTTATTTTTGTTTTCTGTTTTACTCAAAAAGTCATGCGCTAGTATGGGCCTGCTATGCTAACTGATCAACTCTATGCGCTAGTTTTTTACTCCTACGCGCTAAGCTGATGCTTCCACACACTAGACTGTTCTTAAAATGCGCTAAGTTACGACAGTAGGTTTTGGATTCTTGCTAAAGCATTACTGTTAAGACTTGATGTGCTAAAGTTCAGTTTTAATGCGCTAAAAGATAGTTCACATGTGCTAAGAGGTTGTTCTTACGCGCTAGACTGCCCTGATGTATTGATTTGGTTGTTTTTTGCAATTTTTGGATCTTTGTTTTGAATTTTTCAGTGTTGATAGATGATTTTCTGAAGTAACAAATGAAAGAATGACACCAAAGAGACAACCATTTTTCTTAATCTAACAATAAGTGTACGTTTTGCGAGGATGTGTTCAAATCCCCAATGTTTTAACACGTTTGGATACAAATAATACACTTCAAGAAGACTCTTTTTTCAAAGGTCATAAGTAATATCATAGCCCACTAGCCTCGATACTCCATCAACTCAAACAGCTGTGTCACCCCCTAGAGGGCACCCCATTTTTTGCCTTTTACCAGAAATTAACTCAAAGTGAATTGCTTCACAATCGAGTAATTATCTTGGGAGATATATGGTGAGTAATCTTGGGGGCAGATTTTTCCCCACCCTTGCACTATGATATTACAAATGTCTGGTCACTGACTCGGCTCAAGGTTTCTATTTCTAAGGTTCATAATTAGGCTTCCTGTTCATTCGTCAGTGATAAAATCCCTCAGGAGGCTTCCCAACCTTTAGAAAAAAGGCTTTACGTATCTCAAGGATACTGGGGGAAGGCTAATCGCTACGTGTAACCGTTGAAAAGGACTTTTGTCACCTTCCACTATTGATTATAGTGGGTTGGAACACTTGGCATCAAAGCCGTTTCCCACTTAGGTCGTTCCCTTCACACCAGCCACGAATGGCTTTAAGAGTTTTTCAACCCCTTGGGAAGGCAGGCCTGCTAAAGGATATAAATGCTTTAAATGACTGAAAGCGTAAGAGTAGTCTGTCTTTTTTATCACCCAGTTAAGGGGAGAGTATATACCTTCTAATTTCGAGACAATGCAATTAAATTGTTCTTTTCATCCTCTCAATTCAGTGATTTTCTAAAATCTATATGGAGATGTTGCTCCACAAAAACATGGTGTTTATTTTACCCTTTCAAGGCAATGATTTTCTACTCTATGGAAAGGAATTGTCAATAAAGTAAATTCGATGCTTGGCCAACAAAACAAAAGCGATCAAATGGGGAAGATCTTCCCTCTTTTAGTTGTAACTGACTTTTGTGACTTGGTGTGATTCTTTACTTTGCCCAAATTTAAAGATGGATCCTTTTATGCACCAAAGGATGGTGAAATTTTTTATTTTTTTTAAGCCCTTTGCAAAATGAAAATTTGTCTTGTTCTTTTTAAAGCCCAAATCAAGAATTTTCCTCCTAGAAAAGAAAGAAAAGATTTTTGATTTGTGGTTCTTTTTAGGTACCCAAATGAAATATGAGTTCAATTTTAAGAAAATTAAAAGAAAATCAAATTTTAGACTAACTTAACTAAGTTAGTAAAAATTATAACTATCTTAATGGTCCTAAAACTGAGCTCCTATCTACAATAAAATCGTTAGAACCCTGCAAAATAACAAGCAAAAAGGTTAGATAACTCGTGGACTTCAACAAGTCTAATTTTACCCTCGGTTACAGATTTTAGTTTTTGCCTCTGTTTGTGATGCGCTACAGAACAAACTGTACGCACTACAATATAATAGTGATGCGCTACAAGATGACAACAATGTGCTATGTTGTTTCCAGGATGCGCTAGGATGGTTTTCGGATGCGCTGCTCTATTTTTCTCCCGCACTGAGACCGACAGGAAAATGTTAGTGGGATAATGTGCTATAGTAAAGACTACATGTGCTATTAAATAGATCCAACGTGCTAAACAGTAAGCAGGATGCGCTAGACTGTTAACTAGATGCGCTAGGGAATGTTTCCCACATGCTGTTTCCCGTTTCCCGCGTACTTGCAAAAGTGGTTAAATTAAAAATCCGATTTGAAATATGGGGTCGAGCCCCATGGTGGGTGCCAGAAATGTATGCGGGAAAAGCGGGTCAATAGAACTTAAAATGTGAAAAATGAAGCCTAAGGAGCCTTGTCCACACACCCACAGGACTTCTTGGTGCAAGTTATGGAGTCATGAAGAATGACTCAACTTCCCAAGGTTGGTTCCATGGTTCTCTATCTCACAAGGTCCCTCAAGCCAATGTCTTTGCTCTCAAATCACTGAGCAAAGTGGTTTAGGGATGACTAATGCAAGAAAGAGGGATGTTTTAATTGATTTTATTATGAAATGCATCCTAAGCTATGCATGATCCTACAAATGCAATAAACTAGATTATAAGATGACAAGATTAGTAGCAAGACTATCCTATCATGATATACTAGTCTATGGTTAAGCTAAATGATAAGGAAAATACTCTAAACATGCATATTTAGATTAATTCCTATTTAAAAGAGAGGCTAAATGATGAGCACAAATGATATATTAAAGCTTCGATGGATTTGAGTATAAGTATGATGCTAAAGACTTGGATAGATTAAAATGGAGGATGGAGAGCTCTATTTATAGTAAAAATAGGGCAATGGATGGCCAGGATTGAAAGAGTTAATCAAGGGTTGAGTTTGAAAGTTGCTCAATCCATGTTTGCAATTTGCACCAATGAAATGGTGACAATTGTCAACATAAGGTTGGGTTGAGAAGAGAGGTAGGAAGCATTAAATGCTTGAGAAGACCTTATGGTTACCTTAAGAGGTAAGGGTTAAGGTTAGGTTAAGGTTAAGAAGGTTATCCATTGGATAAAGGTTTTACCCAAATGATAAACTCTTGTGCAAATGATTAAGGACTAACCATCGTCAAAGCAATAAATGCTCGATGAGACCCTTGGGTTACATGGAGGTTGAGTTTAGAGAAAGTCTTTAATCATGCTGGAGGGTTGAGTTAACCATTAATGGTTTGGAAGAGAAAGTTGTTGGAGACTTGAAGCCTTTAATGGTTATCAAAGACTTTGAGGGTTTGAGAAGTGACTTCCCCTTGCTTAGGGATGTGACAATATTTAGGAGATGGGTTAGGTTAATTTAGAAGTGATTAGAAGAATCTAGAAGAGGGTTTAGGATGCCAGTGGGAGATGTAGGAAAATGCAAGTGGGTGAGGGATAATAGGTTTAATTAAAATAAATTGTTTTATTTTAATTTGGTTGCAAGTGGAGGTTTTTAAATAAATTAGATTTATTTAATTGGGATTCCCTATTTAATTAAATGTAAATTTAATTAAAAGGTTTAGAAGAATAGATTTGAATTAAATAGAATGATTTATTCAATTAAATGACCTAAAAGGGGTTAATTGAATTTAATTAAATAATTTGAGTAATTTACTTAATTAAATAGAGGAATGTGGATAATTTAATTAAATTAGATTTAATTAAATAGAGAAATGAACATAAAATATTCATTTAGGAATATAGTCATTTTTATACATTTACATATTGTAATTCATCACTTTTTCTTAATGAAAAGCAACACCACTGTACCTATACCACTTCACCGGTTAGTGTCTTCACCAGTAAGTGTTGGACATCAATGACAAACTTTAGCACATATACCGGTTCTCTAGATTGACAGGTTTTGTCAATGCCAACAATCCAACAATCTCCCTCTTTGGCATTGATGGCAAACACTTCAAACTCTGGCTAATTAGATGCATGTTTCTTCATCTCTGTACCAGTCCAGTCATTCTTCCCTAAGTGATGAATATCTCCCCCTGTTACAGGTCATACTCTAATACAACAACTTCAGCTCTATCACTATCTGCCAATGCTCAAGAACTCTAATCATATCTCCCCCTTTGACAAAAATGCCAAAGAGTCATTTCTGAACACTTACAAGACTGCTCCGCCTAATTGGAGTAGTCCACACTCATCAATCTAGTTATTTAAAAAAACAAAAAAACTTGAAATCATACCAGATTGATGTAGAACCCTGTTTGCTTACTTTACTGAATGAAAGGGCATAAACCCCAACTTACCTCTCAGATAGTCAAAGGTGTCCTTCTGTAGTGGCTTGGTGAAGATATCAACCACCTGCTCTTTTGTTGGTATGTACTCCAACATCACTTCCTTTTCTTGTACTTGTTCCCTTAGATAGTGATATTTGATGGCTATAGGCTTCGTTTTGGAGTGCATCACCGGGTTCTTGGATATGTAGATGGCACTGGTGTTGTCACAATGAATCACTACCGGTCCATCCACTTTTTCTTGAATTCCTTCCAGCAGTTACTTGATCAAAACTATCTGTGTGTAGTTGATTGCAACAACTATATACTCAACCTTAGATATGGATTGAGATATGCAGTTTTGTTTCTTACTTGTCCAAGATACAATCTTGTCTCCTAGAAAAAATGCACCTCCACTGGTGCTCTTCCCGCCATTGATGTTTCCAACCCAATTTGAATAAGTGAAGACACTTAAAATGAAGTCTCCCTTGTGTGGATATCAGAAACGATACTCATCAGTCCCCTTTAGGTATCTGAATATTCTTTTGATTTCCATCATGTGAGTCTCTTTCGGGTTTGTAGAAAATTTGGCAACCAAGCCAACATCTTGTGCTATGTTTGGTCTGCTATGTACTACATACTGTAACTTACTGATCATGGACCGGTAAAGTGTCTCATTTACTTCTTCAGCCTTATCATGTTTAGATAGCTTGCAACCTGTAACCATTGGAGTTCCAATAGGTTTGCAATCTTCCATTCCAAGTTTTCAGAATTTCCCTTATGTACTTAGTCTGACTGATGAAGATACCATTCTTTAATTGAGAGACTTGCAGGCCAATAAAGAACTTTATCTCACCAGTCATTGACATCTCAAATTCTTGTTGCATTTGTTCTGCAAAGCTTCTAACCTCTCATACCAAACTCTCGGTGCTTGTTTCAGCCCATACATAGCCTTTTGTAACTTGCATACCATATTCCTCCCATCTTTAGATGAAAACCCTTCTGGTTGTTCTATGTATACCTCGTCTTCTAACACCCCATTTAAGAATGCCAACTTGACATCCATTTGGTAAACTTTAAACTTTTTATAAGAAGCATAGGCTAGCAAAATTTTGACCCCTTCTAGCCTGGCTACCAGTGTGAAGGTTTCTCCATAGTCCAAACCTTCTTCTTGAGCATAGCCCTTATAGACCAATATTGCCTTGTTTTTTATCACCTTACTGGTTTTATCCATCTTATTTCTAAACACCCACTTGGTGCCTATTACATTTTTATTTTCCGATCTGGGCACTAGAGTCCATATATCATTTTTCTCTATTTGCTCCAGTTCTTCTTCCATGACTTTGACCCAGTCATCATCTTTTAGAGCCTCCTTTGTTGTTTTGGGCTCAAAAATTGAGAGCATACACCCATTCTCTCTTACTCTTCTTCTGGTTAGAACTCCTGCATCCTTGTCACCGATGATATTTTCTGCACAGTGATTATTTTTGATATATTTAGCCAATATCGGTTCACTCCTTGGAGCTTCTTCTACCGATTGTGCAAGTTCTACTTCATAGGATTCTTCATTAGCCATTTCAACTGGATCTTCTTTAGTAGGTTCCATCGGTACATTGTACTCAAACCCTTTATAGTCCTCTGGTTCACTCTTACTCTCCTGTTCATTTTTCTTAGAGTACTCATCTACTCTGACATTTGCACTTTCCACAATCTTACCGGTCCTTTTGTTTAAACACCGGTATGCCTTGCTCTTTGTTGAGTAACCTAAGAAGGTTCCTTCATCACTCTTGGGATCAAATTTTCCAATGTACTCATCCCTTTTGATATAGCACTTGCTTCCAAATACTTTGAAATAACAAACATTAGGTGAGTATCCACTCCATAATTCATAGGGAGTTTTGTTTGTCCCCTTCTTTACATGTATTCGGTTCAAAGTGTATACAAAAATGTTTATTTCATCTCTCCAGAAGATATGTGGGAAGTCCTTCTGTATCATTAGAGTCCTTGCACAATCAATAAGAGTTATGTTTCTTCTTTTAGCAACTCCATTTTGCTGAGGTGTTCTGGGTGCAGATATTTGTCTCATGGTTCCCTGTTCCTCATAGTAGTTCATGAACTCTTGAGAGGTGAACTCTCCTCCTCTATCTGATCTTAGGCACTTCTGATTCTTACCGGTTCCTCTTTCTACTCAAGCCTTAAACACCTTAAACATGTGAAAGGCTTCAAATTTTTCTTTCAAGAATACAACCCACATCATTCTTGAGAACTTATCCATAAATAATATAAAATACCGGTCTCCATAGAAACTCTTGGTTCTCATGGGACCACATAGGTCCGTGTGAACTAAGTCCAACAAATTTTCAGATGAGAAAGTTTTACTATTGAAACTGGACCCAGTCAACTTTCCTAGTTGACACTCTTTGCACATAGCATTTTCAGGTTTTACTATGTCAGGTATACCTCTAACAAATTTTGCCTTACTGACTTTAGCTATGCTATCAAAGTTAACATGACACAATCTTTTGTGCCACAACCAACTATCTTCAACCTTAGCCACTAGACAATTACCTATGGTGGTTTCTAGATGAAACAAATTGCCTCTTGACTGTTTACCGGTGGCAATTAGACTTCTAGATTTGTCATTTATTTTACATATCCCTTCATTGAACTCTAACCGGTAACCATTATTGTTAAGTTGTGTAACACTTAACAAACTATATTTTAATCCTTCTACCCAATAGACATCATCACAATTTGTCTTATCATTCAAGGCTATAGACCCCTTACCTTTTACTGCACATGGGGTATCATTTCCAAATCTCACCGTTCCTCTATTGCAATCCTCCATGTTGAGGAATTTGTTTCTGTCACTGGTCATGTGGTGAGTGCAACCACTGTTGATCACCCATTATCCACACTAGTTTGTTCTATAAATCAATGCCATATCTCCTTCCTTTGTGTTGTCCTCCTTGACTACCACAAACGCGATGCCATCTCCATCAGATCCCTCTGATTCTTCATCAGTGATTCTTTCTACAAGGTAACATTCCTTCTTTCTCTTGTCCCTGTAGTTTTTGAAACTATCCTTCTTGTCTCTATCATTATCAGGGAATCTTGAAGCAATATGACCTATCTTGTTACAGGAGAAGCACTTTAGGGGTAGTTTACCTTTGTATTTTCCTTTACCTCTTGGCAATCTTCTTGCCAATAGAGCTTCAATTTCATCTTGCTCTTGTTCCTCAGAGAGAAGATTGTCACTCTCATGGGAATGACCAATTTTGGTAGTAGAACTACTATTGGTTTCTTTCCTTCTCCTTGTTGGTGCATGCATCATGGATGCTTTGAAAGTAGTGTCAATCTTTGGTACACTATTGTCATAATTTCTCAACTCAAAAGCAGTCAACTTACCGATCAGTGAGTTAAGAGTTACATTGACTATTCCCAAGGATCAAAGTTCCTGGATAGCAGAGACCCTTATGGCTTATTGTGGTAGCAAAGTTCTCAGGATTTTTCTAACCACATCATCCTCCTCGAGCTTTCCTCCTACACTTTCTATGGAGTTTACTACATCCTTTATTGTCTTACTATACTACTCTATGTTTTCACTTTCTTGCATTCTCATCTCATCATATTTTCTTCTCAGGTTGTCTACTTTGGCCTTTTGAACATGGGGATCTCTGCCATAGACTGTCTTCAGCTTATTCCATATCTGAAAAGCCGATTTAAAACCTTGTACCTCAACAAATTCATTATCTGAAAGAGTGCTAACAATCAGATCCATAACAACAGTATTATCTTGCCTTTCCTTGATCTGGTTTGGAGTAAGAGTCCCTGAAGGTTCATTGTACTCAATGATCACATGATTCCAATAGTGTTCACCTAGGGATCTTAGATAGAGTTTCATTCTTCCACACCATAAGGTGTAATTCTCCTTATAGAACTTAGGACCCTCCTTACGCATCATCTTGGATCTCTCCCTAAGTCGATTAAGCTTCTTCTGATTCTAGGGAACTGTGCTCTAATACTAATTGTTAGTCCCAACCGGTGCTGAGAGGGGAGGGGTGAATCAACACTTAATCAAATTTTCACAATGTGACTTTTATCTTAAATCTGCATTCATCTATCTTAAATCTACATTCATCTAAAATCCAACAATATACTTAATCACTGAAGTAAAATATGCAAGCATGAAAAGTTGACAGTGACACCAAGGAGTTATCTCGTGGAAACCCAAAAGGGAGAAAACCACGGTGTGAGTAAGAACTCACAAAATTTGTACTCTTCTGAAGTATGCCCTGTGAGGAGCCATCCCTGTTAAGAGATTCCAAAGACACTATTAGGTGCCACTCGGTTAAGGGATTTGATGAAGGCTGGTTAGTGCCTTTACCCTGTTAAAGGTATCCTGGTTAGAGGAATTAGAACATCAGTTAAGATGTCACCCGGTTAAGGGATTTTACAATAGGGACCTATTAAAGTCCACCTGATTAAGGGATTTATGTTGCAGTTGTTAGAAAGCAACAGATAGATGATTTGTTGAATTAGCTACTGATAGCTTGATCTGATCTCAATATGCATCACACTCAATACACACAGGTTGTGTCTTCTCTGCATAGCACTGGTTTCCTTCTTACACCTTCGGTTCTTCACTCAGTCAATCACCTATCCCTTGGCATTGCACTCTACTAATCCTCAGACCTTCGGCTCTCCACTCTATCAGTCCCTTGACCTTCGGCTCTACACTATCGGTCCTCTGATCTTCAGCTCTGCATTCTGTCGGTTCACTATATCTCAACTCTGCACTTAGTTGATCTACTTCAAACACACTCTCATGTGCTAACACCTTCTAGCACTTCCTTTCTCTCTACTCTTCACTTTGGATCTCCTTGTTGTAAGTTTTACGATCAAAACTTTTTGAATGAAATTCAAGAACACTTTATACATTTTCTGTCGACACCATCAGGCCTTCCCTCAATCAAACCAATCATGGATTTTGGAAGATTTCAAATTCAAAATCTTCCTCTCTTTCTCTTCACGCCTTATAACAATTTTGCCAAGTGTTCAACCAATTCTGCCACCGTATCTCCCAAAGACAAAAACTTTTGAGTCATGTTCAGCCAAATAAGTGTGAACCAAAAAATCCGCATGTAATCATGCTTGACTGCATGATAACTTAAATTTGACCTTACCAACATATAATTTGGTGTAGACACAATCTCACCAACTTATCCTTTGTCACTGCAACTGAATAACCGATCACCGCTTTGATATTTATGGTGATGACATGTCTTCCTTTTGTCATACCAGTGTATCGGTATTCCACTGCACTTCTATATTACCGGTTCATCCTTTGATTGTTGGTTTGTTGTGCTAACACCAAGTCTCTTCCCCTATTTACCAATGAGTTACTAGTTTGTTTAAACAAACAACTTTTCTTGCTTGAGTCACCTTTTGTGACTTCACCATCATCAAAGTGACCGATCTTCCTGAATGATAGATCGGTTGGCTTAGTTTATCTTTCCTTGAGTTGATTGAACCTTTGATCATTGAATACCAATGTTGTTTCCATGTATTGTAAGTCATCACTTTTGCTTACTAAAAAGAAACACCACTCTACCTATACCACTTCACTGGTTAGTGTCTTCACCAGTAAGTGTTGGACATCAATGACAAACCTTAGCACATATACCAGTTCTCTAGATTGATTGGTTTTGTCAATGCCAACAATCCAACAAAAGAAATACTAAAAAATATAATTTTTAAAACTATTAATGGGCCCTAAACTTAGCTGCCTATATTTTCTAGGCACGTGGCTGCCCATTTGTAGGCCCACTTTGTTCAGGTCAAGCAAAAATCCTAGTCTTAATAAATTGGATACTGATTATCGTCAATCAAAAAAATAAATTTAACTCTTTTACAAAAGGGTCTAAGGATGAAACACAAGGAATGAAAACTAATCCAACAAAGCAATTAGACTACACATGCTCAATCAAAAAGTTGGAAACTAAACCAAAGAAGAAACAGTAGCCCATGGGAAAAGAGAAATCGCAAATCTTGACACATGAAAATAAAGAACTAGATATCTTTAGGCAAAGTCAACATATAAGGTAGTGAGGATGTAGTAGGATTAGATACCCAAGAAATCATTAGTAGCCACAAGTGTGAATAGAATTCCCCCAAAATATAGTTAATTGAATAGATGTCATTCCTTTTTTCTTCAAAAGTGGAAAACTTAAAGGTAAAATAGAAAAATTGAGAGATAAGACTTTCTTTATGAAATGGGTTGAGGAATGGCCAGCCAAACCTAAAATCAAAAACTAGCATGATGTCAATTGGAGGAAAGATGTAAAATTGAAATCATTTCCAAAAGGGATTTTCTTAATGGAGTGTCCAATTAGACTCATTAGAAGGAAAATACAAAATGAAGGGCCCTACACTATGGGGGGAATAGAGTTTTACATAAATTAATGAGAACCAAAGTTAAATGCCCTAAAATAAAAAATCTTTGATCACAATATGCATGACTTTACAACCTCTCCTCAAAATATAGGGACCAAGAAACCCTCAAATGTATTGGAGAACAAATGGGTTCCTTTATCATGGTAGACGTTAACCTAGAAAATAGAGATTATAAAATCTATTCCCAAATCTACATTAATATTAAGTCATTAACCCTCATCTTCAATCAAGTAAAGATTAGAACAAAATATGGGACTTTAAGGTAGAAAACTAAAATCAAACAATCAAATAAATTCTACAAACAATGTAATGCAAGTAGTGATGGAGAAAAATGCAACATAATTCTTTGTCAAAGGATGGGAAAGAATAATAGTTCTAACTCTAACATAGATAATCGAGTAGTAGCTACTAACAGATTATATCAAGATTTTTAGAATAAAAGGAAAACCCTAGAATAAAGAAGTAAGGATATGCACAATAGCAATTTGAACAAACCCCCTAGGCTTGCAAGAAAAGGACTAAACTAGTCAAAGAGATCCATGAATTATTACCCAAATAATGAGGATGGATAAAAATAATATAGATCATTGAATGAAATATCAATGCCTTTGGGGTAAAAAAATCTCCCTCTAGAAGAGGAAGCAAGAATTTATGGTGGTGACCTATTAAAAGATCTTGAGAAACTTACTCCAATAATAAATGGAGTTAGAAATGAATTTGAGAATTTGATGCCTTCTTAATTGAGATTGCAATAATTTGTGATTAAAAGTGTAAAGGAAAATAAGGAAAATCAATGTCCATATCCAAATCACAATGTGGAGGAATTGAGTGAGGATTTAGATGGTGAAAGCGAGTTTGAAGAAGGATAATTTGATATTCTATCTGAAAGAGAAATCAACTAATCATAAAAAAAAACAAAAAAAAACTAAGGTAGTGGAGAGTGGAAAAAAAGGAAGGATATCAAATAAACCAAATTTAGAAATAGTTGGTAGTGCAAAGATGTAAATGAAATTGGCATTAGGGAAGGGGGTCATCCTTCTCAAGGCATGATGAAATTTATAACATGGAATTTTAGGGTCATCAATCCCCCTAACAAAAGGTGCATGGTCAACAACCAAATTGATAAATTGAATGTAGATGTTATTCTTAGACAAGAAACTAAGTTGAATAAATTTGAAGAAAAAAAATTCTTGGCTAAATAGAGACACTGTGAAGGAATTATCAAGGCTGCATGTGAGGGCTTAGGTGGAGTGGGCATAATCTAGAATCCAAGAAGAACTAGTGGGTTGTCAAAATTGAAAGTATTGTTAGGGACTTGGAGTTTGGTATGATTAATGTGTATGACCCAACAAGCACCATAAGGAAACAAGAGACATGGAGACAAATCATAGAGCCTTACACTCCCTTGAAAAATATAGGATGATAATCAAGGGAGATTTTAACGCTAGTTAATAATGGATAATAAAAGAAAGGAGGTATCAAGGGTATTGCTCAAACATGAATTGATTTCCAAAACTTTGTGGGTGAAAACCATTAGTTAGATATAAGCCCAATAAATGAAAAGTACATAGGAACCAACAAGAGATACAATTTTATTAGCATTTAAAAAAGGATAGATAGAACAATGTTTGTTGGAGAATGGCTACACCTATTGATCTCATATGAAGCTTCTATCCTTATACCACTGGCTTAGACCACTTTCATTACTCCTTCATATCGATATGGACAAAACCCCAAAAATATGTTCATTCAAGTTCAAAAAATAAGGTTAAGAGATATAGATCTCATAGGTAAAATGGTCGAATGGACAAAGAATTCCCCCAAAAAATGAGGAAATATTCTACACAAGTTGTAAAATAAATAGGATTTATCAAAAAAAAAGAAATGGAATAAAACCCACTTCAAAAATATTTTTGCAGAAAATAAATTTCACAAAGAAAATAAAATTTGTAGTTGAGACAAATGAAAAGGAAATCTAAGAGGACACAAATGCATCGTCATTTGAACAAGAAAGAGAGTTAACTAGAGTAAATATATGGAGATCTTGGAAAGAGAGGAAATATTATGATGCTAGAAGTTAAAAGAATATTGGTTGAAGGATGGCAATAGGAACACCAAGTATTTTCACAATTCCATCAAAATAAGATGGAATGGAAATAGAATCGCTAATATTAAAAACAAAAATGACATTTACACCCAAAACTAGGAAGAAATTAAGAATATAGAAAAAGACTACTTTAGAGAGCTTTTGATTGGTTTTAGTCAAGCCACAAGTTAGGGTGGAGAAGAAATCCTCAACAACATCCCAAAAATTTCAACTCAAGAGAAGAATAAAAGACTTATAAGTCCAATAACTAAGGATAAGGTAAAAATGACAAATTTCCATCTTGGGGAAGATAAGGCCCTAAACCCTCATGGCTTCCTTGCAAGCTTCTTTCAAAAAATTTGGAGCACAATTAGGGGAGATCTTGTTGTTATTAAGGAAAAATCCAAGAAAAGAGGTATGATATAAAAAGAAATGAATAACACATTCCTTTCCCATGTTAAAAAAGTAAGTGGTCAAGATAATGGATGACTCACAACCAATCTCCTTATGCAATACAACATACAAAATCAAAATAAAAGTAATGGTGAAAAAAATCATGGAAATTTTGCCAAGCATAATTTTAGAAGAATAAAGTGGCTTATGCCTCAGAAGATTAATCATGGAGGTAATGCTTATGGCCCATGAAACCATACATACAATGAATGCTACCAAAGTAGAGAGAGTGATAATCAAACTTGACATCAAGAAATCCTTTGAACAAGTAGACCAAAATTTATCCTAAATGTATGGGAAAATTTTAGATTTGTGAAACATGGTTGAGATAGGTAAAAGTTTGCATCTTGAGCTCAAGATTCTCAATTTTGTTTAATGGTAGATCCAAAGGGGATTCTTCCCATCCTTATGAGGTATCATACAAAGAGATCCAATATCACCTTTGCTTTTTATCATCATGGTTGAGGCTTTGGGTGGTGAAATAAATAAGGAGAACAAAAATCAACAATAGAAATGAATAAGGATTTCTCCAAATGTGGACTATGTGAAAAACCAATAATTTGCAAGCAACATAATGATTTTTGGAGTTGCTGGTGAGAGGGAAGAAAAAGTGATAAAAACTACTCTAGACAAATGTTATTGCACACCAAGGAAAAAAACTTGTGGAAAACTATTGGAGTTGAGGAAAAATCAACTCTACAACTCCCAAATATCATCTGCATGCAAACCTGTCATAGAAGAAGATGTAAGGAAAGAAAGTGCAGAAATTCACTTTCCTAATGTCAGTTTGCAGGGGAGAATAGACTAGTGTATACAAAATTTCAACATTTACAAAATATGGCACAAGCATGAGCAAAAACAATTAGACAACAAAGAGATAGAACACACAGAGTTAACGTGGGAAAACCCTTTCGGGAGAAAAACCCACCACCAACAAAAAGGACTTTATTATCAGTATGTCAAATACAACAAAGTTCAATCTGCAGATTTCCTTTTTTCACTCTGTCAAACAGTCATTCCAGACGTAACATACACCACTCGGATAACAGTTATAGTATACTCAATGGCTATCGTAACTCTCTCTACATTTGGTTCACATTTGGCTTCTAATACCAAACCGATTGACTGTTCATCTAAGCAACTGCAACAATGGCTTGAAGTCTAACCGTCTTCCTGCATTGGTCCGCATTCAAGGAAAACCAATTATCCCACATGCAACAAGGAATCGTGTCGGTTCATGTTCATATACACCGACAGTCTCATCCTTAGTGTCCGAGTGGTCACCTTTTTTGGATCTCGATTCATTCTCATACCGACGTCGGTCTTTGCTCCATCGACCATCAGTATAGCCTTCAAATGGTAGAGTCGATCGCCCAATGAAACCTGATCACCTAAGGCGACTCCATCGGGTCATTAGCCAAACAGATGAACTATTACCCCGATCTCCGATAACTAAGAGCAGTCTCATCGGCTCATCGGATCAAGCACTATGAGGTTACTCTAATCTCTGATAACAGAGAGCAGTCTCATCGGCTCATCATATCAAACCCAAAACTACTATCCTGATGAGTGAAGCACTTCGAGACATAGCAAGACAGACTTATCCAGACTTCGGCGTAGCCTTCAACATATTAACCTGATAGCTGATATCGAACTAATCACCTACAGTGACTTTATTGGGTATTGGATTAACTCTAGACCGGAACCCCGATAGTTGATGTCAACTCGGACCATCTAAGACAACTCCATCGGATCATTGACACAACTCCAATGCAATCTTCCACTCTATTGTTCCATCGGTGTAGGCTAGGCCAATTAACCCGAACATGTCAAGTGAATTAGAGGCACATTTCCAACAAACTCCCACTTGACGAGGAATTCATTGGACCGAATACCATTTCAAACATTACTGAGAAACATGGGTAAGAAGACCCATATAATTTGAACAACACCTAAACTTGTGCGTGCTCACTGGTTTCATCAAGGGATCTGCAACATTTTCTAGAGTGTCTACCTTGTTAAGATAAAATTTTCCATCTTCCACCATGTCATGAATGAAGTGATACTGAACATCAACATGCTTCGACCTACCATGGAAAGTAGGGTTATTTGCCAAACATATGGCACTCTGATTGTCACTCCAGATTTCAACCTGCCCTGCATCAAAACCAATATCTGAACTCAAACACCTAAGCTAGACTGCTTCTTTACAAGCATGTGTGGCCACCATGTATTCTGCTTCTGTAGTGGACAAAGCGACTATAGCTTGCCGCTTGCTCATCCAACTAATTGCTCCACCATTCAAGACAAAAACATATCCACTAGTGGATCTCCTACTGTCAATATCCTTTGCCCAATCATAATCCATATAACCACAAATGCTGAGAGTTCTCTTTGAATCCTTCATATTACCACGATAACACAATGCAAAGTCTAAAGTACCCTTCAGGTATCTGAACACTCTCTTTACAACATCCCAGTGTGGTTTCCCTAGATTTGACATAAACTTGCTAAGTACTCCCACTGGTTGGGCAATATCTAGTCTTGTATAGACCATAGCATACATCAGACTGCCTATAGCACTTGCATAAGGTACACTTTTCATGTCTTCAATCTCTTTTGGAGATTTTGGACTATCAAACATAGACAACTAGTTCCCTGCAAGATGGGAACAACCTATGGTTTACAATAAGACATATGAAATCTATCAAGAACATTGGTTATATACTTCCTATGGCTGAGCCAAAGTTTCCTCTTAGATCTATCTCTTTTTATGTCCATTTCCAGAATTTAATTTGTCAATCCTAAGTCCTTCATTTCAAATTCCATAGAAAGCTAAGATTTTAAATCTGAGATCATACCTTTTGTGTTTCCTATGAACAACATATCATCTACATACAAAGCTATGATAAGAATCCCATCACCATCAGTTTTGTAGTAAACATAATGATCAACCTTTGATCTCACAAATTCGAAAGACAAAACAAACTTATCATACTTTTGATACCACATTCTGGGAGACTGTTTTAAACCATATAGAGACTTCTTGAGTTTGCATACTAGATGTTCTTTACCTTTTCCCATAAAATGCTCAGGCTGGGACATATAAATTTCTTCTTCAAGATCACCATGAAGAAATGATGTCTTCACATCCATCTCCTTAATCTCCCAATCATATGCTATTGCAAGAGATAAGAGAAATCTGATAGATGTCAGCTTAGCTACAGGAGAGAAGATTTCCCCATATTCAATACCTTCTCTTTGCAAATACCCCTTTGCAACCAGTCTTGCTTTGTATTTGTCAATGCTACCATCTGGACCATACTTATTTTTAAACACCCATTTGCAGCCTATAGGCTTTCTGCCCTTAGGCAATGGCACCAAATCCCAAGTTCCATTTTTATCCAATGATGACATTTCATCATTCATGGCTTCAAACCAGGAATCTTAATCAGGCATTTCAATTGCTTCTTTGAGATTCCTAGGCTCATTAGTATCTGCAAGTAAAGTATAAGCACAATTAACATTCAACATAGAATGATTGTACTTATTAGGTGTATACCTATTAGGTTGTTGCCTCTCTCGAGTAGATATTCTCAACTCTAGTCTTGGGGCTTCTTGAGGTTCCATAGGAGGCTCATCATCATGTTCTTCTTTAGAACTACTTGAACTGCTTGAACTCTCCTCATCTTAAGGTATCTCTGGAGACTCTTCTTTGGCTAGAGGAATTTCAACCTTAGCTTCTCCTTTCTTTTCTATATTATGATCTAGTGACATATGCTTCAACTCATGAAAAATAACACTTTTGTTGTATACAACCTTACCAATCACTAGATTCCAAAGTTTGTATCCTTTCACACCAAATCCATAGCCAATGAAGATACATTTCAGCACTTTGCTATCCAATTTAGATCTATTAACATCAGACACATGAACATATGCCTCTGCACCAAAAATACGAAGGTGCCTTAAAGAAGGTTTCTTACCAAACCATGCTTCCATAGGTGTTTTGTCAACCAATGCTGAAGTAGGAGAACAATTCAACATGTAATACACTGTAGCAACTGCTTCAACCCATCATTTTGGTTCCAGCCTAGCTTCACTCAACATGCTTCTTGCTTTCTCCATTAGAGACCAATTCAACCTTTCTGCAACTTCATTCTGCTGTGGAGTGTAAGGTACAATCTTATGTCTCTTAATTCCATGATCAACATAGTATTTGTCAAAATTTGCACTACAAAATTCACCATCGTTGTCTGTTCTTAAACATTTAATTTTTCTCCCAATTTGATTTTTAACAAGGTTCTTAAACTCCTTAAACTGACTGAACACTTCTGATTTAATTTTAAGAAAGTACACAAATGCCCTTCTTGAATAATCATCTACAAAAGATACATAGTATTTAGACTTAGACAAAGAAGGTACATCCACTGGACCAAACACATCAGAGTGAATATAATCTAAAATATCAGAAGACTTATGAGAACTGGAATAAAACTGAACACGGTTATGTTTTCCATATATGCAGTGTTCACAGAATTCAAACTCAAAACTACAATCATCCAGACCTTCAACCAGGTTCTTATTTTTCAAGGCTTTTAATCCTTTTTCACCTATGTGGCCTAACCTATTATGCCAGAGCATTGTTTTCTCAGCAAGAAGTTTAGCTTCCAATGAATTAGCATTATGCATCATTACAGTTGTCTTAACTGACTTTTCAGAGGCCATATTACAACATATAGGTTCAACATTTAACTTATATAAAGTACCAAAATGATCACCCTTTTCCAATACAATGGAACTCCTAGTCATCTTGCAACCACCAGATACAAATGTAATTTGTACTCCAACATCATTAAGCTTACTTACAAAGAGAAGATTTCTTGCCAGACTTGGTATATGACAAACTCCATTGATCCCCTACTCTACCGTCTAGGAATTGAATTTTAATTCTGCCTCTCCCTACAATCTCCAATGTAGAATTATTGGCCAAATATACCTTTTCACCAACATACGGTTCATATTTTGAGAACCACTCCTTGTGGGAGGTCATGTGAAAAGATGCGCCAGAATCTACTAACTAGGTGTCATCTAAGGTGGGTACTGCCAAGGCTGCTACAAATGTATTTGCATCACTTTGAGAAGATTCGGTGTTAGAATACTTCTTCTTCTTCTCTTCCTTGCAATCCTTTTGGATATGCCTTTTATGCCCACAGTTCCAACATTTCACCTTTGACTTCTTGCCTGGAGATTTAAATCTCTCTTGAGACTTGGACTTCTTATCTTTCTTCTTGTCTTTGTCCTTCGGTCTACCTCGAACAGAGAGTGCATCTTTTGTCATCTCAGAAGACTTCTTTATCATTTCTTCTGACAAAATAGTATTTACCATAGTATCCATCTTGAACTTGGTCGTAGTACTACTAATAGCCATCACTAAGTGTTCCCAAGAGTCGGGCAATGAACACAACAACAACATGCAACGTTCTTCTTCCTAGATGGACACACCAATAGAAGTTAACTGTGTAAGAACCATGTTGAATGCATTTAAGTGGTCTACCAATCCATCTTCAAAGAGTACATCTTCTTCCTCAAGAAAAGTTTATTCACCAAGGATTTTCCTTGATAAATATCTCCCAACTTATTCCAGAGAAGATGTGCAGTCTTCTCCTCATGGATGTTTAACAGAATAGAATCAACAAGACATATCTTGATTAGACCCCTTGCCTTCTTGTCAACTAGATCCCAATCTTCTTGATTCATGCTTGAAGGCTTAGAAGTTGCAGTCACAACACCCTAGAGATCTCTATCGACCAGCAAGTCTTCCATCTTGAGTTTCCATAGTTTGAAACTGGAACCATTAAACTTCTCCATGCCTATGGGCCCTGAGGTGCTCACCATCACAAACTGTAAAACAAGTAGACACTTTGCAAGACTCCCACTGAAATAGAACTGACACAAAAAACCAACCCTACCCAACAAGGATAACAAAACGAGCCAAGCTCTAATACCACATGTAAGGAAAGCAAGTACAAAAATTCGCTTTCCTAATGTGAGTTTGCAGGGGAGAATAGACTAGTGTATACAAAATTTTAACATTTATAGAATATGGTACAAGCATGAGCAAAAACAATTAAACAACAAAGAGATAGAACACACAAAGTTAACGTGGGAAAATCCTTTTAGGAGAAAAATCCACAACCAACAAAAAGGACTTTATTATCAATATGTCAAATACAATAAAGTTCAGTCTACAGATTTTCTTTTTTCACTCTGTCAAACAGTCGTTCCAGACGTAACATACACCACTCGAATAACAGTTACAACATACTCAATGGCTATCGTAACTCTTTCTACATTCGGTTCATATTTGGCTTTCAATACCAAACCGGTTGATCATTCATCTGAGCAACTACAGCAATAGATTGAAGTCTAACCGTCTTCCTGCATCGGTCCACATTCAAGGAAAACCAATTATCCCACATGCAACAGGGAGTCAGGTCGGTTCGTATTCATATACAGCGACGGTCTCATCCTTAGTGTCTGAGTGGTCACCTTTTTTGGATCTTGGTTCATTCTCACATCGACGTTGGTCTTTTCTCCATCGGCCATCGGTATAGCCTTCAAATGGTAGAGCCGGTCACCTAAGGCGACTCCATCGGGTCATCAGCCAGACAGATGAACTGTTACCCTGATCTCCAATAACTGAGAGTGATCTCATCGGCTCATCAAATCAAGCATCACGAGGTTACTCCTATCTCTGATAACAGAGAGTGGTCTCATCGACTCATCGGATCAAGCACTGCGAGGTTACTTCGATAACAGAGAGTGGTCTCATTGGCTCATAAGATCAAACCCAAAACTACTATCTCGATGAGCGAAGCACTCCGAGAGAGAACAAGACAGACTTATTGGGACTTCGGCGTAGCCTTCAGCATATTAAACCGATAGCCGATATCAAACTGATCACCTAAGGTGGCTTCATCGGGTATCAGCTTAACTCCAGACCAAAACCCCTGATAGCTGATTTCAACTCAAACCGCCTAAGACAGCTCCATCGGATCATCAACACAACTCCGATGCAATCCTCCACTCTGCTATTCCATCGGTGTAGTCTAGCCCGATCAACCCGAACATGTCAAGTGAATTAGAGGCACATTTCCAACAGAAGAGAAGAAAAAAAGCTATGGAGGCTAGAATTCAAAGATCCAAAAAAGAGGAGTCATATTGATTGTGCAACAAGAATGCAATTCAATAATTACAGTTGTTATTAAAATACAAAGAGAGAATCCTTATAAGAGGATACTCGAAAACCTAAAGAATTAAAAGATTCCTAAGTTTATCTTAAGCATGGAGTATAATAGACTAATAATTAAATAAATAATTATTAGCTAATAAAAGATAACTCCAACACCCCCCCTTAAGATGAACTTAGGGAGTAGCTAAAAAATAGCTAAGGACTAAAAAAACATGTAAAAAATGCAAGAAAGCAACATTGGGTCCCAACAACTAGGCTTGATGAGGTATCCAAGTACAATAAAATCTCTATAAAGTGGAGAAAAAGGAGAAAACCTTGTGGGAACAAAACTCCTCTCCAAGAAGAGATGAAATCTCAAGTGAAGGACTAAGAAGCCTCCAAACAAGAGTGTTCAAAAGATAGGAACAAAAAAGTAGAGAATGAAGAACATCATCGAAGCATGAAATAGCTGCAAACACTATCAAAGAGTAACTGCTGATCTAAAGAACCTCCATTGAAATAGAACATGAGCAGGTAGAGAAGACTATAATCTGCATGAGTGTCCTCAAATGACACTACTTGAATCGGATGGCAAATAAAGGCAAACAACTGAACTCGAAGATACAGATGGCATGAAACACCAAAGCCTGAAGAGTTGATCAATCGAACCAAGGAAGCATTAGAACCAATAGGACAAACCTCCCCATAATGCTGAAAAGGGAGAGGGACAGGTACACTGAAAAGAACGGCCAATAAGAATGGCATGACGAAGAACCAGGAACATTGAAAGTGCAGAGAAAGTACATAGTGTCGTGGAAGGAACACTCACTTGACACACATCATGAGGCTAATGTCGTGGAAGGAACACTCACATGACAAAGGTAGATGGCAAACAAGGCAAACATAACCCCCCCATGGCACTTTATAAGTAGTGCATGTACAATAAGGCACAAGATGTGCAAAATCCCAAGTATACAATGCATGATGATACTTTATCTTAGTGCGTTTGCATAAATAAAATGGTACAATAATCAAAAGAGACAAAAGACTAGAAATAGAAAGAACAACCAAAGACGAGACATCCTACTCAAAGAAAGAGATCCCGGGACCTGAAACATCCAAGATATTCACCAGAATGCTGAAAAGCAAAAAATTGAATAAAATATACTTGAAGTAGAATCTAGAAAGAAAACTCATATGAATAGAAAGAACACAAAACAAGCTTTCCAACGATATAAAGTTTTCAAAAAATGGAGTTTGGATGCTCAAGTTATGTCTCCCGGAGTGAAAAAAAGGAACCTTTGGCTTTGACAGTAAAAAATGTCATAAAAAAAACAAAATCAAAAGTTCAAACCTCCAGATCTGGATAGAGCTTGGAAAGATCTTTCTGACAATATAAGGTTTTTGAAAAACCACCTCCATTTGACCAAGTTATGGTCAAAAGAAAAAAAACCCCTCTTTTAGGGCATAAAGAGGGCAAAAAAAAAAATAATTAAATATATGTATATATATATATATATATTTTGACGAAAATTTTCTGACGCATTTGCAGGTACAACCATATGGATTTGTGTGCCTTGTAAAGTATTCCAATGAAAAAATCATGGCTCAGATGCCCTTGTCATTGAAATATGTCAAATTATATATCAAAATTTTGTGGAATCAACCTCCTGAATCCAACCGTGAGGTCCTTTTGGCACCAAAATGTACCAAAAAATCAGCTACCCTAGAAATGGAAAAAAAATAACTGCACAAACCCCTGAATACATAAATCTGAAGAACAAGGCCCAAAAACTCCCATGAAGAGCACATGGGCATGCAGATCTGAAGCTCTAATACCATATTGGAGTTGAGGAAAAATCAACTCTACAACTCCCAAAGATCACCTGCATGCAAACCTGTCATAAAAGGAGAGAAGCCAAAAAGCTATGGAGGCCAAAATTCAAAGATCCAGAAAAGAGGAGTCATATTGATTGTGCAACAAAAATGCAATTCAATAATTACAGTTGTTATGATAATACAAAGAGAGAATCCTTATAAAAGGATACTCAAAACCCTAAAGGAGAAAATCCTAAAGAATCATAAGATTCCTAAGTTTATCTTAAGCATGGAGTATAATAGACTAATAATTAAATAAATAATTATTAGCTAATAAAAGATAACTCCAACAAAAACATTTTTTTTTCAATATAGACAAAAAAAGAAAAGGGAATAGCTTCTATCCTAGGGCTCAAAACAAGGCCAATTCTAGATGTATTCTTCAAAATTTTACTTTTGTTTGGAGCTATCAGGTCTAATCAATGGAACACACTAGTTACAAATTGTATCTCCAAGCTTGAATCAGGGTGAGGATAATAGCTCTCATCTATAGGTAGAATTCTAATGTTAAAACCTAAATTTTCTAATGCCTCAAAAAGAGAGACTAAAATAAACACTCAAAGATTGAAGGAAAAGAATTACAACAAAAGAAGACATCATAAAATGGTGTGGTGCTAAATTAGGAACGTATACTATTAAAATTAGATATATGTTGGTTGGATTTATGGTCAAGAAAAAGGGCTTGATTGTGAATCTTTGCTAGAGTAAAAAATTCCTCCCTAAGGCTAGTGTGTTTGATTGAGTTGTTATCCAAAAGAGGATCCTGTTGACGACTATTTTGACACACCCACCAACAATCAGGTAGCCAATGTGAACACTCACCACCTCTCCTGAAAATTAATGAATTCCGAAAAAATCACTACTCCAAGGTCTCTATAGTCGAGTCTCGACGGTGATGGGAAACCTAATGGTTGATGTGGTTATACTTGTAAAGGGGCCTGCTAGTTAGAACTAAATCTCGCTGGTTATGGATAATTGCACTTCCTTTCTTTTTGTATTTTTATGGTTTAAGATTCTCTGGGAAATATTATGTGAAGCGTAAAGGGAAACAAGAAAATAACAATAAAGACCAATCTAATGACAACTTAATGAACTACTCAATTAGTTCCCTACAATCCAAGCAATTATCAAATATTATCCAAGTTAGCATTCAACAACGGACCTCCATAAAACCTGCAAAATCATCAATTTCACAAATTTATGGAAATAAAATCATCAACAATATGGCCTATCACAATAATTCTTATACACCACTTACATGCGCAATATAATTCATAAAGTGATAGACAAAAAGATTAAATCATGTTGCTAACTCCAAATAATAGACGTTACCAGATTACACATAACAATTTGGTAGAATATAAACGTAGATCAGGCAATCTACAAGCTGCTTCTCATATTAATCTCCATGAATGTATAACAAAAATAACTCAAACTTCTTAATCAATCTGCAAAATATTCTAAAATCTCTAAGTAGGCCACAAATCATCAATTTGGGACCCTTACAAATGAATCCAACTTCTCAATTTATAGAAGTTGTTCACCCTACTATCTAGGAAATAACTTTATTCTAAATTAAGAACTGATCCTAGGAGTTGCAGTTAACTTGCAAGTTTTTGCCTTGATACTCCACTTAACAACTACAAAATGGGGACTACATGGGAACTACGAAGACCCTGCTAGGTGAGCCATGTTTTTGTAATCATGCACAATTTCTCTCAAAATTGGAACTCGAGTAGGAGCAACAACTTTAAAATACAAGAAAAAAAGCTTTGCTATCTTTAGCAATTGTGTGCTTATCTTTTATTTCTTGGTAAAATCTTTATAATTTTCAATTATACATGCAACTGCTCAGACTGGAGGATTAGCTACATGCTTAATTCTAAATTTATATTTCTTCAAAACCTCATCTGCATGTTATCCTTGTTCCTCTAACTCCTTCATTGTGTCCACCACCTCTTGACACTAAGTAATCAACTATGTGTATCTATCCATAAGGGCGACATCAAACTGGGTCGTAGGTCCTAGGTGATGTGTTACTACTTATTAAGTTGCCATTAGTTTTATATCCAAATTCATTCTATATACTCTAGTCGGTTACCTCTACCGAAACATTTAGTCGGTATGCACATAGTAGTTGGTTAAAGAAGAAAGTATTCACAGAGCCCAGTATACACTGAGCTGTCTACCGAGTAACATTCCATGTCTACCAGGCAGCAATAATGATACACCAAGTTGATATACACCGAGTGAAACGTTTTACTAGATTCATTGAACCTAGACACACATCTGGAAATGTGTTACAAGATCGAGGAGCAAGAGAACCGTTATCACATTGGAAATTGCACTTAAGGATTGTGTATGATTTTGAGGTCATCTAACCAATGAAATATTTTGTATGGTTATTCATTCAATAAATCATGTTTGTAAGATCGAAGCAATGAATTAGATCACCGACATAAGAGATCTATTTATACAACATGAATTAAGGATAAAAGTGTGACAGAGAGAGAGATATAGAGGTGTATGAAGCAAGGCATGTGTGATACATAAGAAAGCACTGAGTGTTATGACTGTTACAGAGACACAGAGGTCACCAAGAAGGATTTTATAGAACAATCAAAGAACAGAGTAAACAAAAGGGTTTATCGAGTTACTTTATGGGTTACCAAGGTATGCTATAAGCAAGGTAAT
Source organism: Cryptomeria japonica (assembly GCF_030272615.1). Lineage (NCBI taxonomy): Eukaryota > Viridiplantae > Streptophyta > Pinopsida > Cupressales > Cupressaceae > Cryptomeria > Cryptomeria japonica. The sequence goes on along the minus strand of NC_081412.1, from coordinate 112,264,820 downwards.
CTCACTTTGAGCACATAGAATCTGCTATAACATTTCAGATGTAAAGTTGCAGATATTTGTAATGATTTATTGTAATATTTTGAAGTTGTAAGAGAAACCTTTAATAGGGTAAAAGACTCTAACAAAGTCTATAAATTGTAAAGCCTTTAACCAGGTGCAACATTTAGAATAAGTGTTGTAAAATCCTTTAGCAAGGTAGATCTAATGATCTTGATACTCCTAACAGGGTAAGCTATCAAGAATAGCTAAACATGTAGCTCTAACCAAGCACTCTTTATTATTGCAGTAGTGAAGTTGTGGGTGCCATCCCCACAGTAGTTTTTCTCTCTAACCAAGAGTTTCTGCGTAACCAAAATATATGTGTTATGGAATGAATCATGTATGATTGTTATCTATTTGTTTTAGCTTTATATTATGTTGCAGCAGTTTTTGGTTTATGCATAATAGTGAAGTTATTATTGATAAAAGGTTTTGAAGTACTGATTCACCCCTCCCCTCTCAGTACATTAGCTTTCCATATTGGGCCTAACATGATGTGCCTCATATGCATCCCACTGATTCAAAACTTGCTGCTGGTCAATTATTCCCATATCAGCTATTCTGAGGCCAAAAGGTCCTAGTATGTTCGTCACAAAATTCTCGTATGACAAAATTTCCCTGAGGAGAGGGTCTCGAATGTCTGTCATATCCTTGATATACTGTTGATACATCTCTATCTTCAACTCCAAAATGTATACATAGGACTATAAGTTTTCATAGCTATCGCCTCCTAAGAGGTCTCATTTAACTACTACCTCTTCTCCTAGCCATAGTATCCTTTTCAAAACTCAGAACTGTTTATTGAAAGTGCTCTCCTTCCGCTCCCATTGTGTGGAGCAGGTTGCCAAAGCTCCACTTGCCTGTATCGCCTTACGGTATATTTCTACTGTATTTTTCAAGAACAACCTAACCTTGGTTGTATTTACCTGGGTCCAAGATTTGGTGGCAGTGGCCACTCATCTCACCTCCACTAGTGCCTTTACTTCTACCTCTGGCAGTGATGAGGTTGAAGGTAGGTCATCAGCTCTACAAGAGTCTAGAGGTTTACTCATTTCTATCAGGAGTTGTTTATATTGCCCAAGTTGCACCTTAAGCTCCATATTTGAGGTGTGCTCCTTTTCAACATGCCCTCTGACAACACTTGTGGCTAGCTCCAAGGTATCTAGCTCTCCCCACTTGGTTTGCTTACCCAAATTTACCTGGGATAATTGATACTTGGGAGAAACTTGTCCTTCAACTTCATGTGGAACTGCCATGTCTGCAATCACCTCACCGGAATCTATTTTTGACAAATGATGGATGGTTTTTAGCTTTTTAACCTTTGGAGGTTCCTCAATGATTACTTGTTTTAGAGTGACCTCTGGGAGTTCTGCTTTTCTCTTTTTCTTCCTGAAGGTAAACTCTAGCCATTGTGGTATATCTTCATCTTTATCACCCTGATGTGATATAATATCCACAGTTATGACATGAACCTCCACCTGCTCCTCTGCTTCATCTCTTGCTTCTACTCCTATTTGCCCAGGATCTTGGGGTGAGGAAATTTGGTGGGCTAGGTTAGCTTAGAGAGTTTGTTGTTTGTGCAACTCTCCTAGTTTGCCACTAACCTCCTCATTGAATGTCGTTTCTTCATCACCTGGCTCTATCTCTGCTTGCCCGACTACTATATCCTTAAGAAGCTCCTCTTGATCTTGGGGAGTTAGGATCAATCTTTCATTCAATATGTCTTCTGCCTCACCCCCTTCGCCTTCTAGCGGCCATTGTCGCTCAAAATCCTCTTCTTCCTGATCGGAGTCAAACTCGACGTTTCTAACTTTCACCCCTTCAGTGGTATATGTGAAGCCTTGCACTCTGGGCTGCTCTGCAGATATATTAACTAATGGTGGTGTAGGAGTAGTGGTTCCTGGAGCACTTGTTGTATCTGTTGAAGGTGGCTGGGTGGGTATCTCCTCAGTAGCTTGTACATTCTCTTCTTGTTCTTGGGTACCCTCTCCTTCGGTGTGGCCTATAGCCATCCTTGGTGGGAGAACTTTGGTGAGTGGCACCACTCCCAGCCCATCGGTCACTCCTAGGTCTGCAACCTTCAACAATTCAGACTCCCTCATCTTCTCTTGGAGTTTCTTCAATAAGTCCTTAGTGCTTTCTTGAGGCTTGTCTTCCTCACCTGGGTCGGTGGACATATTCTACCTCGAGGTTGAACTTGTCTTCCGGGCATACTCATTATGGCCCCTTGGCTGAGGTACCCCTGAGGTGGATTCCTTTTGTTTTGTCTTTGATACACTGGGCCTTAACCTCTGGCTTAACCATTGTTTAGTCTTGTTGATGACCGCTTGGGAGACCTTCTCCATATTTGTATCTTCACTTGCAGACCACTTTACTAGGGAGAGGGGCCTCTTATCTATCCCGGATTCTCTATAAATTGGATCAAGTAACTCTCCATCATCCCTCAGGTCTTTAGGGAGGTTAGTCTCAATACCAAAATCTCTTACCTATGGGACAAATAACCTATTATAGTTCTTTTCCTTAACCTCAAAACTATCTTGTAAGTTGGCCTAAAATTCTTCCAAGCTGGGCATGTGCCCCTCATATGTCTTAGGCTTAGCTTGTTTGAGTTTCCCATAGGGATCATAAAATTCCCTAGCATGATCATATTCTTTCAAGTTTAAATCCTGAAGCTCTTGTTCCGCCAACTTTGCCACTTGTATCTTGGAACAGGTAAAGTATCCAATAGACACCGAGAAATCAATACCTATTTTATGTTTTGATGACAATAGTGACTAGAGGCTTACAAGCTGCCTTACATATTCTAGCAGAATTACCCTATCGTTACAATAACGAGGCAGCAACATTGGGTTCCCTATGAATCCACTAACCCTGATGTACGTGGAGTGTGGGTTTTGGATGAACCAACATGCCCACTCTCAAATGATAGCCATAGCCTCCGGGCTAATCCAATAGCCTGCATCCCTTGTCAATTTGATGATTATTGGGAAAACAAAAGCATCATTAACTCTCTTGGAGTGCACCTTAGTATTGGCTAAAGTGAGTTGGGAATAATATTCCCATATCTTCTTCTGTCCTTCTTTCTCTCCCAATTGACCTTCCACTTGTAGGCCTGGGAATTTTACAGCTCTGGCAGCTACCCAGATGACATATGATGTGAAGAAGAACTTTTGGGTATGCTGCACCTCTTTCATCTGCTTACAGATATTATCAGAGAGGATCTCTGGCCAATCAAAGTATTGTTTCCCTATTAAGATAGTGCTCATGAACTGGAACATTCAGGGATGGAAATGCTTGCAGTCTAGCTTGCCAAAGGCCTTGCTGAGCATAATGATCAGGTCCTTTTGAGGTTCTTTGAAATTTGCCCTCAGGATCTCTATTGCCTTAAGCCCTATCTTTCTTTCTTCTTCTAGCCAGTTGGCATTCATGTGCCTCTTCCTGGCTGATACTTTGTCGTTCCATGCCTTTAAGGCCTCTTCTTCGGTTAGTAGAAATACTTCTTCCCTAGTGGGGATACCAAAGATGAATCCAAGCATATCTAGGGACAAGTCCATAACTATTTTTCCTTGTGCATCTATACACTTTCTGGTCTCTGGATTGTAAAATGGAGCAATGGCCATTATTAATTTTGGTGCCTGCAGCGACTGTGGGAATACAATAGCTTCTACTAGGCTGGATCTCTTGATTCTTCGGTGGAGGGCCTCCAGATTAGGTTTATTCAATTGAGCTCTGATATCATCAATTTCTATGTGGCCGATTTTAGTGTCTGTAACCCATCTGATTTGATCCTCAAGCTTTGAGACATGGACCTGTCCCTGATAATGGTATTTCATGGTGGTTGGGAGTCTATCAATTTCTTTGCCTTTTTTGTTGGCGAATGAGTCCATCTAACCACTCGAACCTGCAAGCAAAACACAAATCTTCAGTCTCCAAAATTAGGCATAAACTTTAATTTGCTTCGGGACTTCGAGGTCACGGGATCCCAGGCTAGGCACAAAGGGAGAAGGCTTGGAACTCTGGGGTTCTGGGTTCATGGAATGGGGTGATCCGGAACTCCAAGGCTCTGGGGTTTCAGGGTGGTGGAAATGAAACTACTCGAAACTCTGGGGATCCAGGGTTCCGGGGTGGTGGAGATGAAACCACTCGGAACTCCGGGGTTCTGGGGTGGAAATGAAACCACCCGAAACTTTGAGGTTTTAGGATAGGAAATGAAACTGCTTGGAACTCCGTGGATCCGAGGTTTCAGGCTAAAAAACTAGGGCACGCAAAGGAAAGAAAAAAATGTGAAAACAAAAGAAAAGGAAACAAAAAGGAAAGGAAAGGAAAACTAACTTAGAAATCACAACAAGGTCGAGAAAATTCACCAACCTGGTGAATCAAAATGCCCGAAAATGCCAAAGGAAGCTCGAAGGTCTGAAAGTTTGCGAATTGGAGCTAGGGAGGAGGAGCTCTGAATGCACACAATGAATTTTAAAATTCCATCATCTCTATTTATAGCTTCCCGAACCCATTCATACGAAGGCGTTAAACACAACCTTGGGACTTTGAGGTCCCAGGCTTCCAAGCTCGACAAAAGAAAAAGAACACCCCACCCCAGAACTCCGAGAATCCGGGGTTCTGAAGAAGGCAACAAAGATGACCTCGGGACTCTGGGACTCTGGGGTTTCGAGGTCAACAACAAAAGGGACCTCGGGACTTCGGGGTTCCAAGGTCAACAGACAAAAGACCTCAGGACTTCCGGGACTCTGAAGTTCCAAGGTAAAAACCAAAAGGACCTCGGGACTCCGGGACTCTGAAGTTCTGAGGTAAAAACCAAAAGGACCTTGAGACTCCGGGACTCCGGGGTTCTGAGGTAAAAAGACAAAAAAAAACGGGGGGGGGGGGGGGCACATTTCAACTCAAGGAGACTAAATGGGGAAATAGATATGCTAGGCATAACAGATCCTAATAGATGGTGGGCTCTATAAAGTCAACTTTAATGGCCCTCATAGATGCCACTATGCAAGAAATAAGATGAATCCTCAGACCATATTCTCCTTAACTATGAGTTGGTTGAATATTGCTAGGAAAAAAAAAGACGAAGAAACTATATTGGCAATCCCTTTGCTACAAGATCTTTTATCGATTCTCAATATGTAGCCAATTTTGCACAAGAAAGAAACCTTCAATATCCCATGGACTAGTAGACCATCCTCGATTATTTGGGAGTTATGGATGGAAAGGAATCAGAGAATTTTTCAAGAGAAATAAATGTTCGAAAGAGTATCTGAAGATAAGATAGAAGTTCCTATTACAAAAGTAGTGAAAAACATGGCAAAAAGCATTTCTAGGAATCATGAGTTATTTACATCTTGGGATGGTGAAATGTGCAAGCATTGGCATAACCTTGTTATTTACCTTGTGCATTGGGTTCCTCAAGTTGATTTAACTACCAAGATGAAAGATGATGTCCATTGCGTGCCACCAAATTAAGAATTTATTAAAGTAAACTTTGATTGCACATACCATAAAAACTTGGGTAAATCTGATGTAGGTTGTTTCATTAGAGACAATGACTTGGAAACATATTAACCCCAGCAACAAAAAATATTATAGAGGTAATGAACAATTAAGTCAAATTCCAAGCACATCTCTTGGACCTACAAAGGCTAAAAAGAGACTTTATCCACTTGGAAGGCAACTCCATGATCATAATTAATGTTGTTGTAACCTCATAAATTATTCTCCCTAATGTTTCAAGCCTAGAGTCACTCCATATTTGGCATTTTCTTTAGTGACCACTCCCCTAGTGCATTTTTGGATTCAGTGTTAACCTTGACCTATCCTTAAACTAAAGGAACATGCTATGCTTAGTCCTAAAATCCTTATCAGATGACTCAAAGCCCAAAACCTTAATTGAATTATTGAGAAAGGAACATTTCTAGTATCTTGGGTTTGTGTACTTGTGGTTTGTTCTTTGAATAGAAAAAAAAACCTATACCTAATGCCCTTATCCATCCCTTTTGGCCTGAAATTTTTGGACACAATATGTGTTAGCCTAGCTGTATGACACATTCTTTTGATTTTGACGTTTCATAATTATGTCTCTACATTTTTACTAAAAATTAACATTGAGATGTGTATATAAACCTAAACTTTATCCTTTTTAAACAATCTATGATTTGAATTCTATTGGAAAGCTCTACCAAAATAAAGACCCAACTCTTCAAATATAAAAGCACTATATATTTGCATAGAAAGTATATAATTGTTAACACTCTTGAAGTAAGGACTAGAGATCTTTGAATGTTGTACCTCTTCTATCTTAGTTCGGTATAGTTCTTGATTTGTTCTCACATTTTGAGTTTTGATATATTAATTTGAATTATCTCGATCTATTGCCCTTAAAAATAGCATTTGTTTCTTGGGTTGATTTTCACTATCTCTCTTGAGATATTTAGGAATCAACTCTAACACACTTGAGTAGGGTTTCATACTTATTTGTTGGCATTTATCACTAATCACCACAATCTTAATCATACTTGAGATTCAGAGCACACACACAATTTATTGTTATCAACTTGGTCATTCATGGAGGTAGGAATACCAAAATGAGGGCCTAATTGAGGCAAGCTCCTATATAACTTTGCAACCATATTTTCTCTCTTTGTTTTTGTGTTAGTTCAAATCTAGAGATTACAATTAAGAAAATAGTATAATTATACTATGAAGATAGTGAAAAACAATCTTGGACTTTGAACAAACAAAAGTAATAGGACCAGGGCACCCCACACCCGTGTCCTACCATTTTTGCTAAAATTTGCATGGTAGCTACCTAGAACCTCTTTGAGTACCTTCACATTTTAGTCAGCTATAGTTTTCTATCTCAGGACTAGAGCACCAATGCCCATGTCCAATGCATTTAGTCTATACTTTATATGTTAGCTTCCTCTTTGTACCCTCTACTATTTTTTGTCCTTGTCTTAGTGAAATTCTATCTATCTATTTTTGTTACAGTCATATAATTAGGTTTTCTATTGCACCTTTAGACCTAATTAGACAAGATATCAATCAATCTTCCCTCTTGTAGCAAATGAACAAAACATAGGCAACTTGGATCTCCTTTGAAGATAATAGCAAAGCATATACACCTTCAACTTGTTCATGTTCCAATGCATCATAGAGACAAGGTTGGTCCAGGTTAACCTATGGTTAGACTACGATCATTTTTCACACATCACATTTTTGGGAACCTAGACAGTATTTTCATATCTTCTACCTTGTAGTATACTTGTACCTTTTATTTATTTGATTAGTTAGTTAAATGATTAGATACTTTTACTTTTGATTAAATCTATGTATGTTTATTTTAGAAAACTATAAATTTGTAAAGAAATTTTACTTTTCTTTTAAATAAAATATTAAACCTTTAAATAAACTTATATCTGCTCTCTCTTCCTCTTCTTCATTTGCATAACCTTTGGAGGAAGTAAGATTATTTGATCATGTCAAAGCTCTTCCAACAAGTCTTTGATGCATTTGATGAATCATTTAGTAGTGATGACTTTGATATGTTAGATTGAGCTCTTGATGACTTCATCTATATAGAATTATCCTCTATGACTTCTAATGCATCTTGGTGTCGAAGATTGATTAACATGTGTAACATTGTAAATTGTACATCTTTATTAGTGTGTCCAATTTCACACTCTCCTAGCACTCGTTTTAGTTCCCATTCCTCTTTGCATTATGGAATCTTTATTGTAATTAATTAATATTTAATTCAATATTATGAGTCTTATTCCACTTTGTTATATAATCACTCTATTATTTGGGCCCTTAAATCTAGGTGAGATTTATATTTTATTATCCTGTTTTATCCTTATCCTACCCCAATTTCAACTTCCAAAACATATTTTGCATATCTATACATCATGTTTTGAGTAACCGATCTGGAATAAGCATTATAACCCCATTATCTTGCATCCCTACAAATTTTGGATAAGGTTGTCAAGACCAGGATGGTCACACCCCCTTGGTCCCACACTTTTTTCTTTGAATTTCAAGATGATAATTTGGTGGTCCTACCCTATTCAAATCTAGCTTTATGTAAAAATCCACCACTTATAAGTTGGCCTAAAGGTGATTTTAATTGTGAAATCTCTACAGAAAGCATCATCCTCAATTTATTGCAACATCTATAACATCTCATCTCATGCTAGTATTATCATCCAATTCAAGAGAAATTCTTCTTCTTCAAGAGTAGATTTGACTCAAGGAGCAACTAACTACATCAAGACATCTTCATATTATGTTTCAATTATAATTTTATGATATATTTTATGTGATTTATCATGTTATTTCATCAACACATGGAGGAATTATCCTAAGTGCATTGCATCACTTTTTGAAGGTATAATAATCTACATTCAAGCATTTCAATTTTAGATCTAGCCTTACCCTCAAAAGGAAATCTTTTCCAATTCAATTCAAGTTCAATTTCGATTTCAATTAGCGTAAATTCCAAACCTATGGTTTGAATTAGGCAAACCTCTATCCACAACACCCTTTCTTTCCTCTTGTGTGTAGCTATAGGTACCCAGTGGAGCTAGGAAGATCAGAAAGTGACTGAGACCCAAAAGCAAAGCACCCGACCAATTTTCATCAAAAAGTGCTTGAAACAGGGTGATTAGGATACCATGGTCCTCACAGTCCAAATTTGTTTGGGAGTGTTTACAACGTCTCACAAACCCAGTTTCAGACCCATGTTCAAAAATTTAATTGTTTGGACAACGATATGCCCTGAGCACTATCAATACGTAAATGTCAACTCAATTATTAAGAAAAGGTGCATTACTAGGCAGCATAATATGTCCAAGTTGCTAGTTCATGAATATACCTTCCTACTCTAGATTTGATATTAAATTTACATCCTTTTAATTGCATTTTCAACTCAAACAAAAGGAATAAAATTTGTAGTCACATAAATCTGTCCAGTTTAATTAAATAAATATTTTCTATTTATTTGATTAAAAACCCACTAGCCATCAGTTAATTAAATTAATATTTAATTAATTTATCTTCAAACATTCTCCTATTAATTAAATAAATTATTTAATTTATTTTAAATAATTCATTCAACCAAACTCCCAATCAATTAAATGAATAAATCATATTTATTTCATTTAATCCCCCTTTCCTCTTTTAAATAAATTAAATAAAACATTTATTTAAATCACTATCCCCCCCCCGCCCCCACTTGCATCCACTTGCATTTTCCTACAAATGCAAGTTGCAACCACAAATTGAAATAAATTAAATTTATTTTAATTAAAGTCCTATTTTCCCTCACCCACCAAATCCATTTGCACTCCTAAACCCCCTTCTAGATTCTTCTAACACCTTCCTAATTAAGCCAATCCATCCCCTAATTATTGTCACATTTCTAAGCAACTTGAAGTCACTTCTCAAAGACTTCAAAGTCTTTGAAAAGCATTAAATGCTTGGTGTGATCAACAAGTTAACCTCTAAAGTCTTCCAAACCATTAATGGCTCTTACATGACCATTTATGGTTAACCCCTAACTCAAACCTCATATGACTCATGTGTCTCTTCAAGCATTTATTGCTTTGACCATGGTTATCCCTTTTTACCTTTGCACAAGAGTTTATCCATTGGATAAAAGCTTTATTCTTTGAATAAAGAATTTATTCACTCAACCCAACTTTGACCTTAACTCCCAAGTTAACTCTCAGGTCATGTCAAGCATTTAATGATTATTCCCTCTCCTCTCAACCTATCTCATATGGACACTTGTCATCCTGGGATTGGGTTGAAAGCCATCATAGGGATTAAATATCATTCAATCATAACCATTGTTGAGATTAGTCAATCTCAACCATCCATTGCTTCATTTTCCCTATAAATAGAGGCCATTTCTTCATAATCCAGATCCTGAAACTTGTATGCATCTAAGTTATAGTGAATTTTAGAGAGCATTTAGCATAAATCACTAATATTTTGTTATTTTGGCCTAAAATAAATCATGTTAGCATCATAACATCTAATATTAGCTTTTATTCACATTTGCATAGCATTTTAGAGTAAACATTTCAATCTTGAACCTCCATAAGCATCCATAGTGCAAAAAACTGCTGAGAGCTACACTAGTTTGGAACTTGGAGAGGAGAGGAACAAAGGAGAAGGAGCTAAGAGCATGTTAGGAGGCATTTGGAGATGTCTCGTTATATTTTCTTTCATAGTTAAATATTTCTTCATATTTTTAGTGTCTCTTTTGATATGCCTACTTAGATTAGTTTTTGGTTGATTAACACTAACAATTTCTTGTGTTTTTGTGTGTTATACGACCACAGGTTTTAGTCTAACCTTCCCCCATTTTGCAGAGCATCATTTGGTGAACCTAACGTGAAATCCAAACACCCAAAAACATGTTTTTTAACAAAACTAACTTGTTTGACTCTTTAGCTTGACACACAGGTCGCGCTTTGGTGCTTCTGTTCGTGTGTTAGTGCTATTGTGTTTTTTTGTCTTCTAGCGCTTTTGTTCTTACAATAGCGCTATTGTCAAAGAATTAGCGCTTTTGCATATTTTTTGGTGCTTTTGTGCATTAATTAGCGCATGTGTTTTTATATTGACGCTTTTGTATTACTGTAGACATCTTTTCTTTTAGCGCTTTTGTAGTAGTTTAGCGTGTCTGTGTTAAAATAGTGCTTCTGTTTTCACACAGACTAGCGCTATTGTAGCAGAACATTGTAAAAAATGCCATGTAACCAATAAAATAAATTTTCTTAGGCTTGTGGAAGCCCACCATGTTTTTGATTTTTTCTAACTGTTTACTTCATGTACATGTTTTAAAATAACTTTCTTTTTTTAGCTTAAAAATAAAAAAAACACTTCTTTTTGGTGCTTTAAAAATCACAAAAACAAACTCTCTTTCTTTGCAAGTTAGGATCACTTCTTTTTGGTGCTCTAAAATTCACAAAAACAAACTTCATTTCTTGCAAGATAGGCTCACTTCATTTGGTGCTTAAAATCAACAAAGCAAAATTTATTTCTTGCATCAAACTAAGAATTCACAATCCACACTTCCATTTTTGGGCAATTAAAAAGAACAATTAATTTGTCTTATTTTGCAAAACAATTTACTTCATGCATACATGCTCTTATTTCAGTTGACCAGGATTTCAAATTCTAGTTTACTCAAACACATTTCTTTTGAAGTTAAAAAGAACATCATGGTTGTTGGAACAACATCTCCAAATAGATAAAACATCATTGCAATGACAAGTTAAAAAGAACAAGTATATTTTATGTTTGACACACTTGTGCAAAAAGAGTTTGTCGAGTGGTCCTACTTCTAACACACACTATCCTCTCCCTTGGCTTTTGTGGTCCTAGGTGCAAGAGAAAAGTGTTAGTAACACTCAAGTTTTATCTTTTTAAGAGAGGCCTACCAAGAGACACATCATTCTTGGGAACGACCTTGCGCGGTAAATCCTTTGAGCCGCTATAGAAATCAGGTGAGAACAAAAGTTGTAGCCTTGGGTATAGTTGTTCCTAAAGTGTAACTTGTCAAAAGGACAAATGGGCCCCACCACAAGTTACAAGGCTCTTAAGTGAGTCACTGCAGAATGAACTTACCTCCAAAAACATCAAAAATTACTAAACACCTTTAAGTAGTAGCCCACCCATTTTATTGATTGAGGATATTTGTGATACAATTCAATGCAAGAGCATATATGGTTTTGCTCCCAAGATACTCACCATACATATTTCCTTGAGTAGAAACATAGCTTTTTGAAAAGTCATTTGTGGCTTGATGAAAGTGGTGACTCCCCCATCATAGGGATCATTTGTTTGTTATGCTCATGCAAGACTTAGTATATCACATCCTTACCTGCCACGGTGGGATTCATAAGGTATGTAGTACCAAAGTCGAAGAAATATCAAGATGTGGGCCGAATTTATCGCAACTGGCCATTTGACCTTAGGGATAAAGAGTGTTTGAAGTATTTTCATTTTAGTCAAATACCAAGTGCAAATTGAGCCGACTTTAGGCTTTGGAAAACACCTAAAATACATTTGAAGGAAAGGGTCATAAAAAGTCCAAGGATTGGGTTGATCTAGACCCATACTTATTTGTGCCTTTTCAAGGCAACATTCTTTTGTTTGTGTACTTACTTTGTTTTCTTGTCAAAGGAAAAATTAAAAATCAGTTCCAAAAACAAGTATTCATCCAACACAACATTTTCAAATACCAGCAAAAAGATCAAAAACAAAGAACAAAGAGAAAAAATATCAAACTATATGACCATTCTTCACATCTTGAGAAAGAAGAATCTTCATCAACACATCAACTTGAAGAAAAGACCATTGAGCTCAAAGGCTCTTATCAAAAGGAGGAAATTCTCCTATCTTAATAGACAAATCTTCATCTCTCATAGAGCCTTCTTAAGTCACATGCGTCTTTATCTTCAAGGGAAATCAAATGAATTTGATCCAGAGTCATTAAAGCGCAGAGCTTTTACACAATATCAAGCTTTGAGTTATCACAAAAATAAAGGAGGCAAGATCAATCCTGACTTCTTTCCAGACATTTGCATCACATATAACGTAGCTTGGGAAGAACCACCAACTCCCGAAAGAGAAGAGGAAGAATTTGTCCCATATGTGAAACAAAATTTTTATTGAAGTTAAACATTTCATCCATTATCATATCCATATCTCATCAACTCCATTCCAACTCTCAAAACACCCAAAGTTTTTTGTCCTAAGTTCTATTCTAATATTGCTTGAATGAAACACAAAACATCACTTTTTAGAGTGTCTCTACATCTAGGATAAACTTGTCCTAAGAAACATTTCTACGCATGTTAAAACTAGTCTATGAGTGAATCCTCTCATTACTAGGTAGTTGAGTCTGTAACACATCTCAGATTCCTCTAAACCTTATCACATCAAACCTTATAAAAAACAATAAGCAAATCAAGAAGAAAACTTTGGTCACATCTACCTTTAAGTGCTAGAGATCCATATGCAACACACCACACCAACCATAAATCTTTCATTTCATCAATAACTCATCATCATTTTCACCCAACTTCAAAAAAAACTTATAAACAAAATGGCTCATACCAGATCACGATCTAGACAACATGAAATTGAAGAGGAAGAGGAAGAAAATATCAATGAGTTCCTAGAAGCCCTTGGAGGAAATGTAAATGATGAAAATCTAGGTACTCCTACTCCCGCGACAATAGAAAGGGTGCAACACAATCCTCTCTTCAATAGACTTTTTGATGAGATACTCAAGAGTAATATTGATGCTCACTTTTTAAGACTTGCTCAAGAAGGGGCTAAACTACCCTTTGACTTTGATGTTTCACAACTAAGACAAGCATTAGAATGCCAAAGTCGTAATGAGGATAAAAGAGGTCGAGAACACATTAGATATAACTTTCATCAAGGTAATCCCCCACCTCCTCCTCCTCCAAATGAAATAGACATGTTACGGCAACAAGTCAAAAATCTCGCCCAACAACTTCATAGTGGCATAAAAACAAATCAATTTTCACTCAATGACATTTGTCCCTATCCCTTTGATAGGAATCTTCATATGCCACCTTTTCCGTGAGGGTTTGAAACACCCAAGTTTGAAAAGTATAGAGGAAAAGGAGATCCTCATGATCATGTTAGAGAATTCCATTCAGCTTGCCTCGCAGTGGCATACGAGGATACATACCTAATGCACCTTTTTCCCCAGAGCTTGAGAGGAACAACCACATCATGGTTTTTCCTGATTACTAGGTGGCATTAGGACATTTGAAGAGTTAGTCCAGAAGTTCTTGGCACATTACTCGCACAACATTAAACGTGATATCACCATGGTTGATCTATGTAACACTAAACAAAAACTAGGTGAGCTATTTTCAGTCTTTCTGCAACGATGGCATCAAATGTCTAGCAGATGTTCTCTTCAGTTACCTGAACAAGAACTAGTGGAAATATATATTTCCAACTTAAATGATGAAATGGAATTTCACCTAGACGTGAAAGACACAGACTCTTTCAATGACATGATCACCAAAGGCTTAAAATGTGAGCGGGCTCTCATCAAAAAAGGGCTTATCAAGATATATAATGAGCCAAAGGATGACCCTCGCCCACACTTCAATAGTGACAAACCAAACTTCTAGAACAAAAACAAAAATGTCGTCACAGAGTTGTGGATGCAAGAACTATCAAAAGTGTACAGCCTGTAGTTCGATTTGCAGGATAGAATCCCCCACCTAAGACCAACACAGTTGCTCCTCCAAATCAAGGTCGCATCACATCTCAAGACGAACCCATACAACGTCAACAAAAACCAAAGCGAACATACACTCCCTTAGGGGAACCCATCGAAACAGTGTTACGACAGTTGGTTTCTCAAAATTTGGTAACCTTACCCAAAACATCAAATTATGAACCTCAAGTCAAACCTTCATGGTGGAGGGATACCGAACATTGTGATTTCAATCAAGGGGAAGGACATAAGACAAGCAATTGTCATAGATTGAAAGATCTTATTCAGGATCTTATTGACCGAGGTGAAATCAAAATTGAAGGATATGACCCAAAGACAACAAACAATGATCATCTCATGTTTAAAAATCCACTTCCATCACAAGATCAAAGGGCTCCTTCCACTTAAGGGCAAAACACAAATACCACCAATTATACGCAAGCCACGTATAATTACACTGTGAATCACCTATACGATGCCAGTGAACAGATTGTAACTATAACCATCAAAAATCCCAGCTCCACTTGCAATGTTGTTAACGTCGCAACAAGATTAACATAAAAAGCAGCTCCAAAACGCACCCCATCTATCCCAAAGTAGTATAACCTTGTGGAACAGTTAGACAAAACACCCGCACTAATATCTATCTTAGAGCTATTGCGCCTATCTCCATCCCATAAAATAATCTTGGATCAAGCTCTCCAAGAGGCGTCAGTCCCTGCAAACCTAAATATAGATCAGTTCCAAACCATGGTCGGAAATCTAAGATCATCACCTTGTCTCACTTTCTCAGAAAGTGACAACTCCTCCTTCCAGCAACCTCATAACGCCTCACTCCATATTGAAGGGTTTATCAACCAGCATAGGATCAAGCGAGTCCTAATCAATAATGGAGCAGGCATGAATATCTGTACTCTACAATTAGTCATAGCTTTGGGATATGCAATTGAATCAGTGGATCCCCGCAAGAAGATCACAATCAAATCCTATGATGATGCAGAGTGTTCATCCAAAGGCGTTGTAGTGCTACCAATCCGAGTGGGCCCTGTGGTGAAACACATCATCTGTCAAGTTCTGGACCTTCCTCTATCATACAATTTATTGTTAGGAAGACCTTGGATACACACCATGCAAGCCATTCCATCCACCTACCATCAATGTATCAAGTTCCCGCATAATGGTGTAGAAATTACAATCCTGGGTGATGCCAACCCCTTTGCATATTGTCATAATATCAGTCATCAACCAGAGATTACCATTCCTAACAATAGAGAAGCCATCTCCTCCACATCATACATAAGTCCAGTCTCTCTTACAAGTTCAAACACCACTATACCCAAGAAAGAAAAGATCAAGATGAAAATAGCAGAGGAAGGTCCTAGGGAATACAATCTCAGCCAACTCTTTTGTGTGGGACAAATGCCTACTTCTCCTAGAACACATGGAAAACCTCAACGGTTACTTCAAACGCTACTGGACAAGCCAGCGTTTCCTTTGACGCCATTAATCCTAGGAAAGAGTCAAGAAGAAGAAACAAGAGATGAGGACTTAGCAAAATGGATCTATAAAGATCCCATCACCATTGATATTCTGCAAGCTAAGCTTCCCATAGATCAGTATGGCAAAGGCCTTCTCATTATGCAAAGAATGGGATATGATGGTCAAAGTGCTTTAGGGCATTATAAGCAAGGAAGATATGAACCGCTGCAGCTAGAATTAAAGCCCAAGGATAATACATGACTAGGCTTTCAAAAGGAGATCCTTCCTAAGCTCAGATTCAAAGGAAAACCCAGCCAACCACTATATCAGCCTATTACAAAGAGGTCACCTTTGATTATAAAAGCAACATCAAACACCATGGCAATTTCCCCATCGAGGCTAAAAATCCCAACAAAACCATCTACAACACCCTTCATCCCACCAATCAAACCAGCAATCCCATCAACAATAGCAATAACATCAATAGCACCATTAGCAGTAGCAACTGTATCAGAACCCACAATAGTATCTACGACACCAATAGTTCTAGCAGAAGCAGCAAAGTCAACACTATCGATACTCCCCATATTGGATTCATTAATCCCCATAATCCTTCCTGCAGCACCAATCATTTCATCTACAAAACTGGTCACACCTGCAGTATTTAACTCAAAAGACATCCCAGTATGGTATAGTAATCGGATACTGGAAAGTGACTCAGAGACTGACTCACATGAATGGGAATTTGATTCCATCCAGCTTAATACTTCGGATGAGGAAGACACATCACTACCTCCACCCCGCAAAGACATCCCTATTTACGGAGAAGCACAGATAAAGACCTCTTGGGTTCCTGAACTAGAAACTTCTTCCACAGACCCTACATCCCATCCTACACCTGATTCTGATAGGGAGAGTACCATCAACGACCTTCACCACAACGTCTTAACCGTCACTGACACGTCTCACGAGCTTAACCTAATCGATGAGGTAATGCCCATTATCCATCCTGAACTCGTCGAATGGAACCAACCTAATCCCCCATGTCTTGACCTTTTCCAAAATGATGAGGCGATCATTGAATTTTTGGAACTACGGGATAACATACCAAGCGGGGATCACAAAGCTGGATTCGCCATAGAACTTAATAGCGCAGCATACTTCGGGGCAGATGCCAAACCTTTCAGCTGCAAAAATATAACAATAAAACATGGATCTTCCAGTGAAAACCACACTGTGGCACTGTTCGATCCCACAAAAGTAAAAAGAAAGAGTGTATCCAATGGTAAAAACCTCTCTGAGGTGCTGAAGGATGAAAGGTTTGACATTCTCCCTTCTAGTACACAGCAAGAATGATCAACAATTCTCATTGAGGAAACAAAAGAATACAATGTGGGGACTCCTGAAACACCTCACCACATACATCTGGCATCTCCTTTAACTCCAGAGGAACAACCTAAGTTTGTAGAGTTCTTCCAGAAATGTCAGATCAACTTCACATGGTCATATGCAGACATGTCTGGGCTTGATCCTAATTTAGTCATGCATCACCTCACCGTAGTAGAAGGAGCCAAACCTATAAAGTAGAAACTTTGCAAGATGCATCCCCAGATTGCAGTTCTAGTCAAAGAAGAACTTAAGAAACTCCTAGAAGTTGGTTTTATTCGACCAATTGATTATGCAAATTGGATATCCAATATTGTGTCTGTCGGCAAACCAAATGGGGGCATCCGTATCTGTACTGATTTCAGATATCTGAACAAGGCATGTCCTAAAGATGACTTCCCCCTACCAAACATCGACATAATAGTAGACCTAACAACAGGCCATGCCATGCTTTCACTCATGGATGGCTTGTTAGGATACAATCAGATAAAGATCACACCAAAGGATCAACATAAGACAACCTTCACGTCCATGGGGCACATACTGCTGGAATGTAATTCCTTTCGGTCTCAAGAATGTAGGAACGACCTATCAATGAGAAATGACCACCATCTTCCATGACATGATGCATACCATAATGGAAGATTATGTTGATGACTTCCTGGCAAAATCACTCACAAGAGAAGGTCATCTAGACATATTGGAGAAAATATTTGACATACTGGAACAATATCATGTTCGGCTCAACCCAAAGAAATGTGTCTTTGGAGTAACCTCAAGGAAGCTTCTATTATACATTGTCTCAAGCAAAGGCATTGAAGTCGATCCAACAAAGGTCAAAGCAATCATGGACATGCCACCTCCAAAGAACATCATCCAGCTAAGGACACTACAAGGGCGGCTTCAATCTATCCAAAGATTCATTGCACAACTGGCAGATAAGTGTCACCCCTTTACACACCTGCTACATAAGAACATCTATTTTCAATGGGATGCCAGATGCCAGCAAGCATTCCAAATGCTTAAAGACTATCTCATGAATACACCATTGCTAGTCCCACCAGATTCGAGTAGACCTTTATTACTCTATATTTCGACAACTAATACAGCATCAGGTGTACTACTGGCACAACATAATGTAGAAGGGAAAGAGTGTGCTGTTTACTACATCTCTCACACACTAGTTGGCTATGAACTCAATTGCACCCCTATTGAGCAAGCTTGCCTAGCAGTAATTTTGGCAACCACTAAACTGAGGCACTATCTGTTGACACATAAAGTACATCTCATTGAAAAGATCGATCCACTCATATACTTTCTCAACAAAGCAACATTGACAGACCGCTTGGCCAAATGGGTGATGATTCTAAGTGAATTTGACATCGAGTATGTGGACTGTAAGGCTATCAAAGGACAAGTTATTATAGATCAATTGGTTGATGCACCACTCATAGCCGATCATCCCCTCATTTCCAATTTTCTAGATGAAGAGATATTCATGATCATGACATCACAACCATGGAAATTGTACTTTGATGGTTCATACACTAGGCATGGCTTGGGGGCACGCATTCTGTTTATCACACCTCAAGGTGACAGCATCCCGAAATCTTATAGACTCACATTTCCATGCACCAACAATATAGAAGAGTATGAGGCCTTGATCACAGGACTCAGGCTAGCCATACAATGGAAATTACAAGAACTACAAGTATATGGCGACTCCCAACTAGTCATTCGACAAGCAACTGATGAATATCAGACTAAAGATGATAAACTCATGCCATACAAACAAATGGTGGACAAATTAAAGGCATCATTTACTACTATCACCTTTGAGTAGATACTAAGAGATCAGAATCGAGTTGCTAATGCTATGGCTACCATTGCATCTCTCGTAGATCTTCCACAGAATTCAACACGCTACGAGTTCTTGGTAGAACAACTTTGGATCCCCGCTTATGATATCCCCAAATTCGAGATGATATTTCACCTTATCGATTATGAATCCCCATGGTATGGTGAGTTCTATACCTACCTCTGCGATCACACACTTCCTCCTAACCAATCAAATAACCAACGTAAAACCTTCATTCGCCAAACCGCTTGATATACCATTAATGTTGAAACCCTATACCGACACAGTCTTGATGGTACTCTCCTTCGATGTCTGGAACATGATGAGATAACAAAGGCCTTGGAAGAGGTACATGAAGGAATTTGTGGAACTCATGCAAGTGGTCCATCACTAGCCAAGAAACTCCTGCGCACTGGATACTATTGGCCATCTATGGAAAAAGACTCCTACTACTTTGTTAGAAAGTGCAAGATATGCCAGGTTCATGGAGACCTGATACATGCACTAGCATAGGAATTGCAACCAATCACAACACCATGGCCTTTTTGTCAATAGGGCCTTGACTTTGTGGGTAAAATCCATCCATCTTCATCTAACGACCACAAATTCATTATTACCGCCACCAAGTACTTTACAAAGTAGATCAAAGTTGTTCCACTTACCCAAGTCACTGGCAAGAAGATTGCCTCATTCATCCTCAATTACATCATTTGCTGGTATGGTGTACCCATATCCATCATCACAGATAACAGACTTCCATTCAAAAATCAGGATGTTCGTGAGCTCTGTGAAAAATTTCACATCCAACACCGCCTTTCCACTTTCTATTACCCACAAGGCAATGGTCAGGCCGAAGCATCAAACAAAAACATATTAAGAATCCTAAAGAAGACATTCAATGATGTCGGTCGTGATTGGCATGTTCAATTGAATCCAACACTATGGGCATACCATACTAGCATTTGAACCCCTACAGGCGCAACTCCCTACTCACTAGTCTATGGTGCAGAAGATATCCTTCCTATTGAGGTCGAGATACCATCTCTATGGGTTTCCTTGCACAATCTCATCGATGATGAAGCATACAGAGTATCACGTCTTCAAGATTTAGAGCTACTTGATGAGAAACGACAAGCTGCATACAATCACCTCAAAGCCTATCAGCAGCGCATGAGTAGAAGCTATAATCGTTGGGTTAGACCTCGTACATTCGAGGTAGGTGATCTTGTTCTTCGATAAAATCCTCATAACCAACCAAATAGAGAACGTCAGGGAAAGTCTGAGTCAAATTGGCTGGGGCCATATGTTATTACTGCTTTATTTGGGTTCGGGACATATCAGTTGGCTACTTCAGAAGGAGAACTGCTAGCAAATCCGATCAACAACATGCACCTCAAAAGGTTTTATACATAAGCTGCACAGAGCATCAGGCTCCCATGCATATCAGCAAAAACACCAAAAACATTCAGAAAAATGCCCTGAAGAAAATACAAAAACATCAAAATAGTAAAGAAAGATCATGCATCCAAATGGTGAACAACCACTCCGGTGGCACCTTGGGTAAGTGCGATGGTGAAAACCTGGCAAACAGGCGCCACTCATAAAGGCTATGGCTCCATTGTCTTTTAGACTTATTGCGATCACATTCACTGCATTCACTCATCCACCCGTCCAAACCATGGCTTGTTATTGATCTACAATTAAGGATAGTACTTCATGCATCTTGCATCCCGCTTTTTCAGAGTCATGTCTAGAAACTGGGGGCAATGCCCTTAACCTATTTGATGGAAGTGGATACTACATTGTTTTGTGATTCACTGAGGTCTTCATTTCAAAATTGTCTCGCAAAATCAAAAAAAAAAAAAAAACATTCAAAACAATCATCAAAATCCAAAAACATTGGAAAATCATCTCACAAAATCCAAAAACATTGGAAAACTATCTCACAAAATACCAAAAACATTGGAAAACAATCATCAAAATCCAAAAACATTCAAAAACTATCTCACAAAATCCAAAAACATCAAAAAACATCAAAAATCAATCAAAAACATGAAAACACCCTATACATATGTTTTTCAAAGCAGATACCAAACAAACACTGTGAAATACTCCAGCAATGACCACTTATCACATTTAACCAAACACTCAAACTATCTTCAACAAGGATGCATCCTTCCTTACCAAAACAAAGACAAAATGACATTTTCTTTGACAAGAAAATTATGTTTAAGCTATCAAATACATGGTTGATTTGTGGGTTATTTATTCATATCAGGTTCCTATCGCATTGTTTGTGTATCTTCTGCGCATTATTCTGATGAAGTACTGGGGCATGTCCTAATGGTGTCTACGTGGGAAGTTCACTAAGCTACGTGATCATAGGCAAAATACAGTCATAGATCACTACGGCTTGCTGACTACAGCGTATACCTCGACCATATGAGCATGAACCATTACCAAGGATCCATATTATTTAGTCTTTATATATGTTGTTTGCTTACAGGTACAATGCTCTTTCTTTGGTTCCTCCTACCTCATCCAAACTGGATAAATGTTTTTTATCTCTTATTATGGTATGAACTTGTCTCAGGATATGATCAGCTCAAGATCAAGGAGGACGATCCAAGTCATGCATGAAAGGATATTTTCCTTGTCTGTTCCGCAAGCAATACTCAGGTCAAATTGACCCATTATATCAAGTTGTTTGTATTAACTTGCTATATCAAAATCCATGTAAAGAATACTCAGGTTATCTTGAATCGTTATGTCAAGTTGCTTGTATTTTCTTACAACATTTTAAAGCTCGATGATGAAAAATAAAGCACTATGGATCGTCATTTCATCTCATCTGTTTATATTGCATTTCGTTGCATACCGTCCATCCATTTACTCATTCATTATTCATATACATGATTTTTCATGCAAGTGTGAACAAAATTAAATGTGAGCAATTATGCAAAAATTGAGCTAGTTTTGGATACAATCGCGATAGAGTACTCTGATACATCATCAAGTGCATCATGCAAAGTCTAAAAAAAAAACCAAAAAAAACCTTGCATTCATCTATCATCATCTTGTCATCATTTCATTACATTTTAGTCGCATTTGCATTACTCTTTAGTCATTCATTAGCGTACATTTAATATCATATAGTTGCACTTACCCCATATAGTTCATTCTCATTTTACTTGCATTAGTATTAGTATATCCTTTCATTATTACCCTCATGACATTTAGATTCACTTACATAAATAATTGTCCTTATTTGCATTTCCTACCATGATTACTCAATACTATACGTTCATTTAACATCAATTAGTGATCATCATTTATCATCATTTCAACACTTATATATCATACATTTGTTTAGGTTTCCAATAAATTGCATACATTCATTTATCTATCCATTAGTTCAAGTGCATTCATTCATCCATTTTAGTATATTATTATACTCATTTTATCTCACTTAGGATTCATTAGATTTCATTCATTATCCCTCTTAATTACATTAAGGTGCAGTTATTCATTAAACATGAGTTGCATTATAATCACATTATCATTTTACTTCCTCATATTTTGACATTTAGAAATGATCATTTAAACATTTGTACTTTACATTTTGTTTATCCACATATACATTCATTTTTAAAACCATCTAGATGCATATTCATAAATAAATCAATCATTCAAAAGCATTGCATTAACATCATCATATCATTATCCCATCATTGTGTTAATATAAAGTACAAAATACTATCTATACCATCATAAATCATCATTTTATTATGTATACATAACCATCATGGCATTACATACATCAGGCATTCTATCCCAAAACATCAATGCACACATATATCAACCTGCATCCACATGTTAGCATAAATCATCATAAAACATGCATATAGGAATCATCTCATAAACACATACATATAGAAAAGAACAAGTATCCATCTAAGCATAAATCATGAAATCACCATCAAGCATAAACTCCATACATATCAAAATTCATATCATCACAAAATATAGGATCTCCTAATATATATCATCTCATATCTCAGAGTACAATGAAGTCCACAAAATTGGCTACCAAGAGCCATCCAAGGTACAATCCAAAATGACAATATCAAAATATACAAAATGCTCTCTCAGATGCCACTCTGATCAGATGCAGCAGCACCATCACCACCTGCTCCCCCACTAGTCCTTGCACCATCTGATCTATCTCTATGTGGAGGCCCCATCAAACCCCCACTAGCTCCTACACCACCTAACCTATCTCTCTGTAGAGGACCCATCACACCCCCACTGCTTTGCATCCTCTGAGACCACTCTGATCTGGCCTACCACATATGTGAACAACTCAGTGCCCATCAACTAGATGGCACCTCCGGCTCATATAGGCCCTGCCAGTAATCCACCTTTGCACTTGCTCTCTATATCTCCCTCGCCAAAGCCTCCACAGATGGCCCCTGTCCTGGTACTCCCTCCAAGGCCCGCACTCTCTCCTGCAACTGGATCACCCTGTCCATGGCCCGATCTCTCTCCTGCAGCACCACAGTAAGCTCTGACTCTCATGCAAATAGCTGCACATCTCTAGCTGCAACCTCCGCCTCCAGATCCTCCACTTGTGTCTCGGCTGTTGTAACTCGAGTCTGCAAATGTAATATCATATCATCCCGAAGATCTCCAGTGGCTCCCTCCCCTGTATCCATAGGTGCCTCACCTGTACCTCCCTCTCCAGTGGCTCCCTCCCCTCTATCCATCGGTACCTCCATCTCCCCCATACCTCTCCCACCCAATCTAACCCCTCCCTTCATCAAAGGTCCCTATGATATCCGCAATGGCAAACTACCTCTCCCCCTCCGCTGAACTCGACCACCACCGCCACCTCCACCATCCCCCCTCCTCCTCCTCCTCCATCACCACCTCCTCCATCACCACCATCCCCTCTCCCTCATCCATCTACTATAGGTCCTTGACCTCCTCTCCTCCTCCGTCTTCCTCCCCTATCCTTCTCAAAATATGGAATCGACTTTGTTGGATCTGATATCCAAGGAATTGGATGAGCCATCATATACTGCGTATACTCCTCTGACGCCCCTGCATCTACCATCCTCGGTCGTATATCCCATGGTCTCACCTATAGCATCTGAAACTCTGCTAATTCCTGATCATAAGGTAGTACTGGCCCCCATGTGTACTTCTCTCGAACCACCCTGACATACTCTCTCGATCCCCTAGGCAATCCCTACCACCATCCAAACTGTCTCAAAACTTTGCCAGACAATTGTCTCTCCACATGATAGGTTATCCTCCCAATGAGGAATCGAGTCATGAACACATACAGCAATGCCTCTGCATCATCCTCCCAGGGCTCACACTCAATATATGGTCTCTAGATCACTGCATCCAGATCAACCAGTGCCCACCGCCACCACTCTAACTTCCCCAGGTGGGGTTGACTCATCATACCACTATACATATATACATATGGCTGGTTGACTTCCCAAAATCTCAGACTCACTGGTCAAGTAACTAGTAGGTGCTCCAACACCCAAATATGCAGCAATGTGACTCCCACTGCCAAAGAACCCCTCCCTCAGTATATTACCTCATGAAGCTCCTGATATAAGTGCGCCAACACACACGGTCCCCATGCAATCCGGGTCCCCTCTGTAATCATCTGCTCAATCATTTGACCCCAACCAACAACAAGTCCATGTGATCGTCGATCTGGGCACAATAGTCCCCCCACAATCCTTGATAGCACTGCTGGTAATGGCTCGTACAAAGCAGCTATATCCTCCCAGGCTATCGAACCATCGTCAATAAAGATGTCCTCATCAAAAAATCTCTGCACCGCTAGGGTCCCCCATGCTCGATCATAGCTCACCAGCGTTCCTCGAATGGGAATATGCAGGATGCGCCATACATCCTCCAGTGTCACAGTCATCTCCCCTTACGCCAAGTGAAATGTGTATGTCTCACTATGCCAGCGCTCTGCCAATGCTGTAATCAAATCGTGATTCATCTGAATCAAGGGCATATACATCATATCGTACAGGCTAGTCACTGCAATACAATCCACCTCAGCCTCAGTCAACCGATCGTGCAGCCCCTTGTGTGGCAGGATGTCTCTCGCACAACTGTAAGACACGAAGATCCTCCTACACAAGTGCATCAACCATCATCATCAGTTGTTTTGTTTCAAACTTTTTATAAGTTTAAACCTAGACTATCAACATATACTTTGATCAAGTATCTTCGGGTGTCAACAGGTAAGCAATCATGACACACCTAGACTTCAACAAACATTTATCTTAATGACCTAAGTCTCATCGGGGCTGCTATGGTTCAAAACAACTTTCAACTTCATCTCTCCATCCATCCATCATTAGCATCGGGAGATTTTTGTTCACACAAATTGGGACATCTATTTTCCTGCACAAAAGCACTATCTTGCAAACAAAAGTGCTATCTCCTAACAAAAGCGCTAATACCCTAACAAAAGCGCTTAATCAACTATGCAAAAGCACTACATTAGCTATGCAATAGCGCTACTTAACATCAATAGCGCTCAATCAACTACTCCATAGTGCTAAACAAACAATAGCGCTCAAACACCTAAGCAATAGCGCTAACCTTTACAGAAACGTTAAAACGACTACACAATAGCGCCATTGTAGCACAATAGCATTAATTCAATTGACAAAAATGCCAAAACAAAGTTTTAGCACTATTGTCTCAACTCAACTTGGACCTAGCTAAAAACACATAAAAAATGCATAAAATTCAAAAATTCAAATTCACATACCGCTGGTCCGTAGTCATCTGGGTGCTGGAATCGACGAACTCGCTCTAATCGGTGCTCTGCTATGGGAATAGACATCCTGATTGCTCCTTACTCTTCCATTAAGTCACTATCAGAGCTATAATTTCACTATGGTCATGGATACAAATGAGTCTGTTTTCACCCTTTTCTCCCCATACAAACCCTTCGCCGTACCCCTAATTTTTCCTTGCTCACCGCCGTGGTCCCCATAAACTTCCCGAGCCTCCCATTTCTCCATTTTATCTCCGATTTCTTTTATTTTTTCACCAGCATTGCTAAATTCTTCTCTTCTATCACCCTGCCAATTTTCATTCTTTTTCAAGAGATCGCTCGATTTTTCAAAATTTCTCGACCCATCTCTCGAGGGGGCATACCACCCATTAAATTAACATTTATGGGGCATATTTCTTCGCACTTGTTTTTCTTTCTTTGAAACGACACGATAAAATCGCATCGTCTCAAAGAGGGGCAAATGTAGTCACATAAATCTGTCCAGTTTAATTAAATGAATATTTGCTATTTATTTTATTAAAAACCCACTAGCCATCAGTTAATTAAATTAATATTTAATTAATTCATCTTCAAATGTTCTCCTATTAATTAAATAAATTATTCAATTTATTTTAATTCATTCATTCAACCAAATTCTCAATCAATTAAATGAATAAATCATATTTATTTCATTTAATCCCCTTTTCCTCTTTTAAATAAATTAAATAAAACATTTATTTAAATCACTATTCCCCCCCCACTTGCATTTTCCTACAAATGCAAGTTGCAACTACAAGTTGAAATAAATTAAATTTATTTTAATTAAAATCCTATTTTCTTTCACCCACCAAATCCACTTGCACTCCTAATCCCCCTTCTAGATTCTTCTAACCCCTTCCTAATTAACCTAATCCATCCCCTAATTATTATCACATTCCTAAGCAACTTGAAGTCATTTCTCAAAGACTTCAAAGTCTTTGAAAAACATTAAATGTTTGGTGTGATCAACAAATTAACCTCTAAAGTCTTCCAAACCATTAATGACTCTTACATGACCATTTATGGTTAACCCCTAACTCAACCCTCATATGACTCATGTGTCTCTTCAAGCATTTATTGCTTTGACCATAGTTATCCCTTTTACCTTTGCACAAGAGTTTATCCATTGGATAAAAGTTTTATTCTTTGAATAAAGAATTTATTCACTCAATCCAACCTTGACCTTAACTCCCAAGTTAACTCTCAGGTCATGTCGAGCATTTAATGCTCATTCCCTCTCCTCTCAACCTATCTCATATGGACACTTGTCATCCTGGGATTGGGTTGAAAGCCATCACAGGGATTGAATATCATTCAATCCTGACCCTTGTTGAGATTAGTCGATCTCAACCATCCATTGCTTCATTTTTCCTATAAATAGAGCCCATTTCTTCATAATCCAAATCCTGAAATTTGTATGCATCTAAGTTATAGTGAATTTTAGAGAGTATTTAGCATAAATCACTGATATCTTGTTATTTTGGCCTAAAATAAATCATTTTAGCATCATAACATCTAATATTAGCTTTTATTCACATTTGCATAGCATTTTAGAGTAAACATTTCAATCTTGAACCCCCATAAGCATCCATAGTGCAAAAAGCTGCTGAGAGCTACACTAGTTTGTGTTAGAGTATTCGGGTATTTACTTGATTAATTAAACAATATTTGTTTAATTATTTAAGTTCCCTTTATCTCTTTTACACTTAAGCTAACTTTAGGTGCATACAATTAATTATTATGTGCAAACCTAGGTTTTCCCTTTTAGGGTTTCTTGACCTATTAAAAGTTGAGTTCTTTCTTTTCATTGTATGAAGAAGGATTATTATTGACAATACATTTTGGGAGATTATTGAGCTCTCATCTTTTGGAGCATATTTTTCCTGTGTTTTTGGTTCCTTTTGTGATTTGTTTCCTTGCTTCTCCCTGTAATTGGTTTTTTAGCTTGCAGAGATCATTTGAGCTTCTGTGGTGTTGTATTTTCTCAACTCCTATATGGTATTAGAGCTTCAGATCTATAGCTACCCGTTCTTGTTTTGAAAATTTTGCATTGGAATCAGATCTGGGGTTTCAGAAAGTTTTTTATGCACCTAGGTATAGGTTTTTTTCTGAGCACTTTGGGCCTAAACGGACCTCACCATCGTGCTCAGAAGGCCCGAAAACCTCTATGGTCATATAATATTTGACCTATTTTGGTTCCTAAGCCTCTGGGAGTATTTTTTTCTCAGATCAAGGCTTACGGCCCTAGCACATAAATCAAAATTTATTTTTTTTTGCCTTTTTATGTCATGCAGGCTGGATTTTGATTTTTTTAATCAAAAAAATCAAAAAGCAAGAGCTTTAAAAAAAAATTGTTTTCTGGAAAGTTTTGGGGATTGTGCTTTCTGCAGGGTACCGGGCTGACAGTCTAGCCGTCGTACGGCAACTGGACCTGTTAGTATGGCCACCTGCCAGCCCTAGTGACCTTCATCTCCTTCCGGCCCCCGACAGCTCATCCCGACCCTCGCCAACAGTTACCTCTAGCCCCCTCTGGCAGCCCTGCTGCTCCCATCGGTCGCCTGCACCCACTGACCGCTTCTTCCCGACGACCCTGCCTCCTTGCGGCCCCCACCACCGCCACTGCACTGCTCGTGCCCAGCCACAGCTCTGCTACCTGCGGCCTCCTCCCTGCGATTGTCGGCCGCCCAGCGGCTCCGCCTACCACTGCCGCCGTTGGCTCTGCACCCGCCACCGGCCTCCGTCCGGCCCTGCGCCTCGCCGACCACCACCCAATCGCCGCTCAACTTCCTAGTCGCTACCTGTAGCCCACCACCACCACCGAAAAACCTCCACCTGGCCCGCCGGCCACCCTGGCTCCACCACCCAACCACCAGGAAACCGCCCGACCACCATCGGAGCGTCGCTCCCTGGCCTCCTTCGCCCACCCAGCCACTAGACTCTCCTTTTCGCCTCTTTCAGGGGGGGGTTTGGTTTTTTGGCCTTATCTTGGGCATACAGAGTCATTTTTTCGAAACCAAATATTTTCGAAACCAAATAGGCATCGAAAAGATGGTTCTGAGCCCAACCTCATGGTGTTGGTAATTTTTTCCAATTTTTCTTTTTGACTGTGTTTTTTTTTCAGTCAAAGTGAGGTCTAGTTTTTGCACTTCGGAAGCCATAGAATGAGCATCCGACCTCCGTTTTTTGAAAACTTTATATTTTTGAAAAGCGTGTGCTATGTACTTTCCAGCTATCTAAGTTTTATTTCTAGATTCTGCTCCATGCATATTTTATTCAGTTGTTTTAGGTCTTGGGATCTCTTCTATGAGTAGGATGTCTCTATTTTGGTTCACGTTTCTATTTCCAATCTTATTATCATTGTAGCTTGTATTTATGCAAACACATTGAGATAAAGTATCATCATGCATTGTTTACTTGGGATCTTGCACATCGTGTGTCTTGTTGTACATGCACTCCTTTTAAAGTGCCATGAGGGGGTTGATGTTTGCTTGTTGTTTGCTATCTTCCTTTGTCCAGTGAGTGATCCTTCCACGACATTTGCCTCATGATGTGTGTCAAGTGAGTGTTCCTTCCACGAAACCATGTACTTTTCTTAGCACCTTTGATGTTCCTGGTTCTTCCTCATGCAGTTCTTCTTGGCTATTTGTTTTAGTGTTCCTTTCCCTCTCCCTCTTCAACATTATGGGGAGGTTTATCTTGTTGGTTCTAATGCTTCCGTGGTTCGATTGATCAGCTCTTCAGGATTTGGTTTCTCATGCCATCTGTATCTTCGAGTTCAGTGTTTGCCTTGTTTGTCATCTGATTCGAGTAGTGTTATTTGAGGGCACTCATATAGATTACAGTCTTCTCTACCTGGTCATGTTCTATTTCAATGGAGGTTCTCCAGATCAGCAGTTATTTTTTGACAGAGTTTGCAGGTTCTTCATGCTTCAGTGGTATTTTTTTCCATCTCTTTTTGGAGTAGAGTTTTGTTCCCACGTGGTTTTCTCTATTTCTCCAGTTCATAGAGATTTCATTGTATTTGGGTACCTGATCAGGCCTTGTTGTCGGGACCCATCTTTATTGCTTTTAGTAGTTGTTCTAGGTTTTAGCTTCTCCCTAAGTCTAGCTTAAGGGGGGTCATTAGAGTATTTGGGTATTTACTTGATTAATTAAATAATATTTATTTAATTATTTAAGTTCTCTTTATCTCTTTTACACTTAAGCTAGCTTTGGGTGCATATAATTAATTATTTTAATTAATTATTATGTGCAAACCTAGGTTTTCCCTTTTAGGGTTTCTTGACCTATTAAAGGTTGAGTTCTTTCTTTTCATTGTATGAAGAAGGATTATTATTGACAATACATTTTTGGAGATTATTGAGCTCTCATCTTTTGGAGCATATTTTTCCTGTGTTTTTTGTTCCTTCTATGATTTGCTTCCTTCCTTCTCCTTGTAATAGGTTTTTTAGCTTGTAGAGATCATTTGGGCTCCTGTGGTGTTGTATTTTCTCAACTCCTATAGTTTGGAACTTGGAGAGGAGAAGAACAAAAGAGAAGGAGCTAAGAGCATGTTAGGAGGCATTCAGAGATGTCTCATTATATTTACTTTCATAGTTAAATATTTCTTCATGTTTTTAGTGTCTCTTTTGATATGCTTGCTTACATTAGTTTTTGGTTGATTAACACTAACAATTTCTTGTGTTTTTGTGTGTTATACAACCACAGGTTTTAGTCTAACCTTCCCCCATTTTGTAGAGCATTAGAATCTAATTAGTACTCAACCCTCTTCCTAAGATAATTGAGGTTGGATCTATTGAGTTCACTTTCCTTTTAATGTGATGTATGTGAAAGTTAGGTCATTTCCTATTTTATAAAGCTTTTCTTGTGAAACCCTAGATTTATTTACCTTACATTATGGTGAACCCAACTCTTCTTACACTTGCATATATTTTGTTTTTAAAACTAATATTGCATAGTTTTATTACACGCATTGAGTGAACATTGTTTTGGATGCATCTTTTATGGATTATGAGTATCTTGTTTGATCATAATTGCATATATGGAGTTGTTATCTTCTTTTTCTAGTTCAATCTCAAGTTTTATTCAAGATGTTCATGATGTTCCATTTTATGCATATGATGATAACTTAGCTCTTCCTTTCATTCTTAGCTACGATTTACCCAGATTCCAAATTTTGTTCCATGAATGAGGGCACATTGGTGCAAGAAGATATTATTAACACTTGTTTCAAAAATCTCCCTCCTAAGGATGAAGCTTTGGTGAATGACATTCATCTTACTCCTAAAATTTACCTCCCCCATAAGGATCTCATACAAGGGGATGATATTGTAGCTAAATTTCCTAGTGATACCACACCATCTTTTCATTTTAATGACTTCCCCACAAGAGATGAACCATTAATGAGTTATGTTTGTTTTTATCCTAAAGTTTGTCATTCCTATAAAGAGACCTTGGAGCAAGGAGATGAAATCATTAGCAATATCCTTGATGCTCTCCCTTCTAAAGATGAATCTTTGGAGAACAAAGAGATTAATCAATTCAATACTATTAATGTTTTTACTTTTGAGAAGCCTAAAATAGTTCAATATGCCACTCAACCACCAAACCAATCTATGATTTATTCTAAGAAACCAAAGAGACCTCCTAGATATTTCTTAAAAATTGCAAAATACATAACCAAATTAAGTAATATGGAAAGGAAAATCACACAAAAATATGTTGTTGAAGTGCCTCACACATATAAAACTAGATTCTACAAGAAAAATCCCAATATTCTTCTCACTTATCTGCCTCCCCACCTCATCCTAAGAAACATGTTGATAAGGAGCCTCATATTGTCTAGAAACTTCATGATATCTTAGATAAGATTTCCCTTTGAGATTTTATTCAAACTTCACCTTCATACCATAAGTTGATTCAAGAAGCCTTATAAAAGTTGGTTCCCCAACCTTCTTCTAAACCAAATGATATTACATTGTCTCAAGATGAATTTCCTTCTATAGAGGTCAAAAATAGAAATGATCCCCTTATGATTACTCCTCACATTTATGAACAAAACATAAGAGGTAATTTAATTGATAATGGGTCAGCACTTAACATTTGTCATGTTGACTTATTATAAAAGATAAATTGGTATTATTATTCTATTCGACCTAATTCTTGTTGTATTCATGGCTTTGATAATGTTCCTAGAGAGTCACTTGGTATAGTCACATTGCCTATCAAAGTATGACCTATGAGTTTACCCCCTCTTATTCATGTCACGCCCAATGATATTAATTATAACCTTCTTCTAGGTAGATCATGGATACATTCAATGAAAGAAGTTTCTTCTACTCTTCATAACACAATCAAATTCATATATAACAATTAACTTCACACAATCAAGGTTGATCCTAATCCTTATTATTTTGTTCATGATGAAGTAGGATGCATTTATCCCTTTAATGTCATGATTCCTTCAACAACACAATATCCTACCAATGATGCTTCTTTAGCAATGAACTGGGGTAAATTAGAATTTACATATTCCTTTAATGGGTATAAGATCCATAAATATAATAATGAAGCCTTGAGGGAGCCTTGTGTGTCATTTATCCAAGCTTCTTCTAAATAAATTACCACCTCTCCTCACAACACATGTATTGATGATGAGAGATCTTTAGAGTTTGGCACTAATAAAGAACCCTCTCCTATAGACATTTCAACACCTATATTCTAAACATGGGTTTAATGGACATGATTTTAGATGTGTGCAACAAAGTTTTGATAGTCGTGAGAAATCTAAATCACACTTTTCCAAATAAGGTTTTGGTTTCCAACCTCCTCCTTTGTCAACATCCCCTCCCTCATTGTATAATGCATCTTCTTACAACTTCTCATCACAACGAAAGAGTATTTTGTATGAGCTTATTAAAACTAACTTGATTACTCTCCCTTTGAAAAATAAAACAAAGAATTGTAAGAAAAATCAACACAATTGTTCTTTTTGCAAGTATGATCAAATCCATGGCCACTCCACAAATGAATATTATGACTTGAAAGATAAAATTCAACAACTTATTCTAGCTAGTACCATTCAAATACTAGATGATAATCATTTGGATTCCCACCTTATTCCTTCTACATAACATTTAAAGTTCCTATTATGTTTCTCCTCACTATGTGGCATTGCCAACTTACATATTGTTGGCTCATTGTCATTCATGGTGGTACAAGTTCAAATGCAATCATACTTAGGTAGCAACATAATAGCATTGTTATTATTGTCTCCATTCTTGGAGGGAAATAATAGCCTTTCAATCATTATTTCTTTCTAAGAATCCACGTTTTCCTTGTTGAGTTGCATCTTTTCATAATTTGATATCATTTCTTGCATAAAATTATCCTTCATGCAAGTACATGTGTGTTCCTTGTTTAGGACCTATTCTTCCTTGAAATGGTTTATCTTTTATGAATAATCTCTCCTTAGTGGAAGTGTTCAATCCTTTACTAAGAATCCACTTTTTTTCTAAGCATTGGAGAAGGTCTGTATTCTCAGTGTTGGTGAACAAGTTTTGCTACCTAACTCTATAATCTGGCCAACAATTGAGATAAGTAGGATGTCCTTCTATACCTACTCTTTGCTTATTTTACAAGGTGCAACTACCTTTCTATAATCAACAAGAAACTTTAAAATTATGGATGCTTTTAACCTAAAAGAAAATAAGGTAAAGATTTTAACCAAAAAGATTTTAAAAGGCAAATAAAAACATAATATAGATAAGAAAGAGGATACAAATATTGTCTTTTCATATAGTAAATTCCTTAAAATATCATCATATTATTGTATCATTTGTTCAAAGCCAACTTTTCAATAGCAACATACATAGTTTATCATAAAAAATTCTCAATAGATACTAGGAAGAATCATCCCAAAATCAATGTATTAAACATAAGAAGAACAAACACCCTATAACCATAACACAAAGTCTATGATTTATGGAATTGCATTCAGACAATCTTTATTCATGTCTATCAAAAAATTGCAAAGTTTCTTCAAAAAAAAGATTTCTGATGGAGTCCTCAAAAAGGGAGATCCCCTAATCACTACTGATTCATAACATATATAGTCATTTCATCATAATCATCTCCAAAAGTAAGCGATTCTTAAAAAATAACGTTTCCATGAAGGAAATTGAAAATTCATAAATCATTTGTGGCCCACTAGAACCCATAATTCAAAAGCCAAAAATCCCCTATTCCTATGTTGTTTGCATTAATTTAAATTTAACATCATTAATTAACAAGGGGAGTTGGATTCCTTTCATCTTTGAGTACCATTTGGAGTTGTGAGTCATGCAGTTTAGCCTTTTCTTCTTCCTCTTCTAGCACCAAGATCACTCTCATGTACTCAATGAAACTTTTTTTGTACTCACATGCTAAAGTCATTAACCTAGAGAGGATTTCTTCTTGTGGGTCTTCCATAAATTATGTATCAGGTTGAAGCACTGGAGCGATACCGTTTCCTGACAACACTGTCCTTCAATACTGAATTTTCTTTCCATGCTAGAGGGTACTATATCCCAATAATATGTCACCAATAGGATGCCAAAGTGAATTGTTTCAAGATGGATTCTTCGTATGATGATTCCTTCTTGTCGAGAAATTCAAATCTTAGGTCGGCGTAAAAATGAAATTAATATCTAGGGTTTCATACATAAGAGCTCTCTTTCTTCATTTGAAGACGGAATCAAAGATCTAGAGAAGTTTGGAGCGAAGTGATCACAAGGAGCCTTCTATGTAGTGAAAGAGAAGATCTTTTTAAGTCTTCAACAACATTCAACAACACCTATCAAGCATTCATCAAGCATGCTTTCATCAATTGGGGTCTTTTTGAAGATGTAGGAAAGCAATAGGAGATCACTGACTGAAGATTCACTTGTACCTCTCCCTTGGGGTTGGGTATGGTTTCATGTTGTTTCCATGTCTTTGTATGAGATTCATTACATGAATTTTATTTATATTCATTCTTTAGATCACTTTGCATCATTTATTTAGGGCATTCACTTTGTCAATTACAAGCATTTAGGGTTTACTCTTTAGGGTTGCTCTAGATTATTTGCATTCATCTTAGGATCTTGCACACACACAAGATTCTTGTACGCACTATTTTACTATACAAACCAACTATTTGTTGAGGTGGAAATCACCAAAATAGGGGTTTGACCAAATCAAACCCCTACATAGCCATCCAAAACCCTATTTTCAACTACAGGTACAAATTCGAGATCCGAGCGTCGTTGCAAATTTTAGGACCGACAAAGCACACGGATTCGATTTCAGTGACCAGATCTCAATAGAAACCCCTAGGACAAGGGAGTGGCGCCCTGGTCCTACCTAGGACAAGGGTGTGGCACCTTATTCCTCCCATATTTTGGCAAGTTTTGGCAGGACAACGGTTTGCAGTCTTCAAATCCTAGTCTGTCAGTCCCAGCTTTTGGTCTGCAAAATCAGGATAGGGGCGTAGCACTCCTCTCCTGGACATTTTGGCTCAGATTTTTTGCACAGGCACACCTTTGAATTTTTCTCTTAATTTTTACTTTTCAGCAAAATATTAGTTATTCTCAATTTTGCATTTCTAGATTAGGTTTGCTTGTGTATACTTGTATTCTAGGTTAAATCAGTCAAATATGCACTTGCATTTTTGCTATCTCTCATTTACAACAAGGGAATATAAACCCTAAGAGGTAATCCTCGACTCTCTCTTCCTCAAAATAATTAGCCAAAGTGTGTTACCTCCCTAGGCTCTTTCGTATTCCACGAGTGTGTACACGAGAGTGGGATTAGGGCTTGTTTGCTTAGTCTCACTTTTTCCCCTACACATCTTTGGTGAACCCAACATGAATCCAATCTAATTTTCATTACATTGCATTTTTAGATCTAGACTTAGCATCTTTCATTTTCTTTATAAACATAAAATTCCAAAAAAAAGTGAAAAATTCAACAACAAAAAAAAAGATTTCCCTTTATTTGTTTGCATTGTGTGTTTAAATTTCATCCAATTTCCATTTCAAAATGTCAGATTTTTATTTGCAAGATGTATATAATTTTGATGATGTATGAAATTATGTTATTTATGAGTTTAGTAAGGATGAATTAGATGAATCTCTAAATGAGTTTTTGAACCCTAAGCCTTCTAAACCCTCATTTTGTCAAAAACTAATCGACCTTGTTACTATTCCATTTCATGGTGATGAGAAAGATAAGTTGAATGATTCCTCTCATGGGTACATTCCTATCAAATCCTCCACTAAATATCGCAACATGGTTGCCTACAACAATTATGTTTATGAGGATATGTCTCTTTTTGAATCAAAAGATAAACCTTTCAATCAATATGACCATGCCTTATTGGATGATGCCCTTGATGACTTTATGTCTCTTTCCAAATCTTCAAACAAAAACAATACATCTAAAAGATTAATAAACATGATAAATGTGAATGAAAATAGCAAGCCTCTTTTTGTAATACAAGGTGCTTATCCTTCTTCAACTTCCCAACTCCCCAACCAACCCCTTTCATTGTTCAAGGTGGATATAGCCATGATTCATTCAGTACTCCTAACAAACTTGTCATTACCGTGCAAGGAAGAAATCCCACTAAGAGTCCTTATAGTTATGCTAAACAACTAACAAAGGAGAGTCATCATGCAGTTGCCCACACTTATAACACAAGAAACAATAGGCAACCTAATCCTCCTCTGGTTATTCCCACTTCCTAATCCTCAACATATTATTCCTCAAACACCTCGCATTTTATAAACTCTTGGTAAGGAATATGATCTTATTGAATAATTAAAAGCTACTCCTGCCAAGATATCCCTTTAGGATTTGATTCAAACTTCTTCAACCCATCATGGAATGTTACAAGATGCCTTGAAAACTTTGAATGTCCCACCCATAGTGGCGTTCAATAATATGGCTTCGTTGATTGATTCTATCACATCTCCTAAGGCTCAAATTGTGTATACCCAAGATGAGTTACCCACTAGTGAGATCCAACATCAATATGATCCTTTAATGATTATGGTTATCATAAATGAAAGTGCAATAAGACGAACACTAGTGGACAATGGTTTTGGCCTTAATGTTTGTAGCATTAACTTGTTGCATAAAATCAATGTTGATACACCTCTCATTAAGTCGGATTCTCTCACTATTTGAGGCTTCAATAATGTTGCTAAATCTTCATTATGTATCATCACCTTACTTGTTAAGGTAGGTCTTGTTACTTTTCCCAAGCCTATTCATGTCATGCCTAGAAATTTGACATGTAATTTTTTATTAGGGAGACCTTGGATTCATAGCATGCAAGATGTCCCCTCTACATTGCATAGGAAAGTTAAAATCTATTTACAACAATGAAACATATACCTTGATAGGTGATACTAATCTCGAGGCTTGTCTACTAACATAAACATCCAAATCCTCTTCATCTGGTTCTTCCCCAACTATCTTAGATGATTCTTCCAAAACTTCTACTCCTACTAGTGTGTCTATTTCCTCAAGTCTTTCTCCTACCTATAGTTCATCTCCCAATGATTCCTCAACTTAACCTAAGGTTCTTGAAGAAAAGCCTTCTCAACCTAATTCTACCACTGAAGATGTCTTCTCTCCTAAAAATATTCTTGCAAAAGATGATTGGGGATCCCTTGACTTTAGTCCTAATTTCGTAGGGGAATATAAATCCCCCCCAGAGAACACAAGGTTGAAAAGAAGAAAGAAGAAGAAAAACCTAAAAAGCAATCCAC
This sequence comes from Cryptomeria japonica, assembly GCF_030272615.1. Classification (NCBI taxonomy): domain Eukaryota; kingdom Viridiplantae; phylum Streptophyta; class Pinopsida; order Cupressales; family Cupressaceae; genus Cryptomeria; species Cryptomeria japonica. The sequence goes on along the minus strand of NC_081412.1, from coordinate 112,227,114 downwards.
TTTACGCGAACCATTGAGTAATAACTTTGTGGTGGTTTCTCAGACTTCATCTCCCTTGGTTTTTTATTTAGAGGATTTTGATCCTTTACTTTATGAAAACCCTCCTTCTCTTTCAGAAATGGCTAACCTTTATGGTCTTGTTTTTCACATCCTAGCTAAGTGTGGATATAATGGTAATGGATGTGGTGCCCAAGAACAAGAGATAAAATTTCCCTTGGAAAATAACTTCCATGATACAACATTCGGGCTTGGCTATGATCCTTTTAAGCATACTAAAGCTTCTATGAGACCATCCATTAGTGTTAATGTCATATCTATTTCCCTCTCAATAAAGTATCTAGAATATATTGAATGTGATTCTTCTAGTGTCTTAGGTTTGGATGTTTTTCCCATTGATGACTCCTTGGATGAATTCTTAGGAGCCTATGACAACCTTCCTCATTATCACCATAATCACGGCTTTCCCTATTATTTAAATACAAAAGCTTAATTTGGGAAAGAAATAAATAACGATGAGATAGCTAAAGAATTTCCTCAGTTGAAAGATGCTCCTCATAAGTGACACTATGATATCAGGATGGATCCTTGTATCGAAGACAAAGTCATTAAGATAGGAAAATGTCTCGATGAAGAGAAACAAAAAAAATATTCTAAATTGTTACATGAATTCCCTAAAATCTTTGTTTGGATATATTTTGACATGCCCAACATTGATCCTAAGATTGTCACTCATAACATTATCTTAGTTGTTGATGCTAAACCTATGAAGCAAAAGATTCGAAAGATGAACCCTAAAGTAGCATTACTTGTTAAGGCTGAGATTGATAGTTATTGGATGTTGGATTCATCTGTCCTATTGATTATTCCCCATGGATTTCAAACATTGTGGTCATGACTAAATTTGATAACAAGATTAGGATGTGTACGGATTTTTAAGATCTTAATAAAGCTTCTTTGAAGGATGAGTTCCCTCTCCCAAATATCGATATGATAGAAGATTTCATAGCAGGCCATGCTTTATTATCCTTCATTGATGGTTTCTTAGGATATAATCAAATCTTCATTAATCATCAAGATCAATTCAAAACTTCTTTCGCCACCACTTGGGGCATGTTTTTGTTGGCCATTTGGATGAATTGATTATGTGTTGTATTGATGTATTGTCATTGATGTCAACACTAGCTATTTGGATGCTTTACCGACACCCTTTTGGTTCCGGTGGGTTGACTAGTTTCTGGTTGGTTTGGATCTGGCATGATCTGGTAGGCTTCGGTTTGATTTGGTTATGGAATTGGCTTATTCATGATACTCATGTTCATATTCAGTCAGTTAGTTTTTCTCTCATAATCGGATGCTAACATGTTTGCTCAGAAGCTTGGCTTGTGGTTCCAGTGAGGGTTTCACCGACAGAGCTTTTGATGAAGATCTTTGGTGATATGCATAAGTGGTGTTGGTGCAGTTTTTGGTGAATATTTAGGATGTTGTTGGTGATCATGTTTGATACTTGGTAGATGGAGATCATTGCTTTAGTGTGTGGACCTATATTGGGTCCCGGTTGATCTAGGTTATCGATTGACTTAATGTAACGTGTGGATTGGACCTCTCGATGTGTTTCCAGGATGTCTTATGTGTTGGATATTATTTGTTTGGTCTAAGGCCAACATGTTTTGTAATTATGTAATTGGTTTATTGTCTGGTGGCCGACCTAATTGTTTATGGTCGAGGGTTTGTATATATAGATGTAAGATCTCATTGTAGATCAAATATAGGAATGGGATATGGATATGTAATGTGTGAATAATTTAATATCATTCAGGCATAGGATTTGGTCTATCATTGGAGATTGAATTGGTTTTATGTAAGAGGATTTAGTCCTCTAGTATTGAGCTTAACTAGAAATGTACTGAGGCATAGGAGATGTTATCTTTGCAGTTCAAACACTTCTCCGGATTATAATTTGGATTTCTATGTAGTCAGTGAGACTCCTTTTGTGATGAGAAGTGTGCTCTAGGTTGTTGGCCTTCCTACAAGTGCAAGCCCCTCAATTTAATTCACATACTTACTACAGAAGTATTATCTGACTATGGGTAGGCTTCCCACCGTGGTTTTTCTCTTTACTAGGTTTTCCACGTATAAATATTGGTGTCATGTGGATGATATTTATTCTGTGATTATTGTTTATGCTTAATTGATTTAACTACTATTTCGGTAATTGGTTTAAGTATTCTGGTATTAATATTTTGGGTTCCGGTATTAAAGTTTTAATTTCTTAAGGTTTTGGTAATCTGTGACAACTGATTCACCCCCCCCCCCTCAGTTGTCTTCCAGTTATTTGAATTGTCTAGAAGTTGGCATCAAAGCTTTGGTCCTCTTTGCAGAAAGCTTAACCACTTGAGGAACATCGTATGGCGAATAACAGTTCAAGTTCATCCAGTTCTTCTGGAGCTATCTTTCAGAGGGATATTCCTAGGCTTGATAAATTACATAGTATGGAATATTCAAATGGAGACTCATCTGAGATGTCTTGGCAAGGAGATTTGCGAGATCACATAGAATGGTGTCACACCTTATAATCCGACATCTGGCAATCCTCCTCTAACAAACTCAGATAAGGAGCTTGAGAATGATTTTAGAGCAAGAGAAGCCCTCTTGTGTTCACTTTCTGATCAGCAAATAATGGGATTGACTTACAAATCATCTGGAAAGGCTATTTGGGATAAGTTAGAGACTCTTAATGAAGGTGACCCTACAATGAATATTTCTAAACTTGATGGCTACCGGGTGAGATATGAAAACCTGAAGATGGAAGAAGATGAAAGGATTACTGCATTCATGGAAAGGTTAAATGAGATTGTTATGGGAATTCCATGTTGTGGTGGAACTCTAAGTGCAGATGAAATTGTTTATAAAGTTTTGAGAGACCAACCTCCAACTTACAAGATGAAGGCTATTGCTATTAATGAGTCGAGGATAATGGCTAATACATCTGTCAATAAAGATATCTTGGTTGGGAAATTATCTGCTTTTGAGCTTGAATAATTTGGACCTTCTGGAGCTGTGAGGAAGGAACCTGCTTTTCATGCATCTGCATCAGCAACCGATAAGCAAGATTGGAAAGCTTTGTATGCAAAGGAATTGGATGATATGAAGAGAGAAGATGACGAGTTTGAAAAACTTGAAGCACTATTTTCTAGAAGAGTACCTAAAGGATTGGTAGGAAGTAAGTATGAAGGAAAAACACCTTTTAAATGTTTTGCATGTAATAAGATTGGTCATTTTGAATCTAGATGTCCTTAAAGGAATTCAAGATTTGAAGAAAGAGTTAGAAGATCTTTTAAACCTAACCCTAGATATTAGAACAAGTATAAGTATAGGAAAAATGGAGACAAATCATGCTACATAGCGAATGAGGAAGGCATTACTGATTCTGATGATGAACCGACAGAAGACTCTGCTAGTGGTTCCAACAATGGGAAGGAATGGGTGTTCCTGGATATCAAGGAAGATGTTCTGGCACTAGAAGAGAATGTACCTGAAGAGAAGGCAATTATTGCTAAAATTGAAGACAAGGATGAATGGGTAATTGACAGTGGTTGTTCACATCATATGACTGGAGATAAAGGGAAGTTTCTATCTTTGCAAGAATTTGATGGCGGTCTGGTTAGATTTGGAGATGACAAAGCATGTATGATCAAAGGAAAATGAACTATATCATTGGATGGTAGGAAGAATACTGACAATGTTTATTATGTTGAAGGTTTAAGGCATAATCTTTTGAGTGTAGGACTATTGGTGGATAAGGGATTTCAATTACAGTTCAAGGATGGAAAATGCAAAATCATTACCAGATCTGGTTTGGAGATTGCAACCGGTACACAGACAAATGGTAATATATTTCATTTGAATTCTAGTGAGAAGACATGTTTGATTACAAAAATTGATGAGAGTTGGCTATGGCATAAAAGGCCATGTCATGTGAAGTTTGATTGCATTGTGAAGGTCAGTTCAACTAAGGCAGTTAGAGATATACCTAAGATTGTGAAGACCTATAATCCAGTATATAGAGAATGTCAAATGGGGAAATAGATTAGATTCTCTTTTAGGAGTATACAAGATAAATCTAATGATGTTCTTGATCTTATTCATACTGATTTGTGTGGCCCTGCTAGAGTTAAAAGTTTTCAAGGTGATAGATATTTTATGTTAATCATTGATGATTATTCTAGAATGATGTGGGTTACTTTTCTAAGGGAAAAATATGAAGCATTTGAAAAGTTTAAAATCTGTAAAGATAAAGTGGAAATTGAGACAAGATTGAAGATTAAATGTTTGAGGTCAAATCATGGTGAAGAATTCACATCCCGTGAGTTTAATAACTTTTGTGAGAAGCATGGTATAAGAAGACAATTTTCTACTCCCTGGACACCTCAGCAGAATGGAGTTGTGGAAAGGAAGAACATAACTATCTTGGAATTTGGATGCTACTAGAACAATGATGATGGAAGCTAGTCTACCTCATATCTACTGGAGAGAAGCAGTGAGCACAATGATTTATACATTCAACAGAGTACATATCAAAGGAGAAACTAGTAAGACACCTTATGAATTATGGCTTGGCAATACACCTACAGTTAAGTATTTCAAAATCTTTGGTAGCAAATGTTATATCAAGAGAGAATATATCATTGGCAAATTTGATCCTAGATGTGATGAAGGCATATTTCTTGGTTATTTTAATGAAAGAAAGGCATATAGATATTATAACAAGAGATTGCAGAGAATTGTGGAAAGTGCTAATGTCAAAGTGGATGAGCTGAATAGAGGTGAAATTAGAGTTTATGAGAAGGAATCAGTGGTAGAAATGATTATATCTGAACTGGTAGAACCTTTACTAGAACAGAGTGTTGAACTAGTTACTCTAGTAGTAGCATAAAATTATACAGTAACTGAAGAACTGGGAAGAGGAACAAAGAGTCAGAAGACTCCTTGGTATGTGAGATTGAATCATTCAGAAGATCAAATCATTGGGGATAAGAGCAATGGAGTAATGACAAGAAGAAGACTGACAACCAATGAGGTATGTTTAATCTCACAAGTTGAACCGGTATCAGTAATTGAGGCATGTAAAGATGAATACTGGTTGAAAGCTATGGAAGAAGAATTAGATCAGAGTGAGAAAAATAACACATGGACTTTGGTTCCCCAGCCTAAAAATAAGAATGTTATTGGAACTAAATGGGTTTTTAGGAATAAATTGAATGAGGATGGTCAAGTTGTAAGGAATAAAGCTAGATTGGTTTGTAAAGGATATTCTAAAAAGGAAGGAATTTATTATGGAGAGACTTTTGCACGTGTAGCTAGGATTGAAGTTGTAAGATTATTTCTTGCCTATGTTACCCATAAAAACTACAAGGTTTACCAGATGGATATTAAGTGTGCAATTTTGAATGGGGATCTTGATGAGGAAGTTTATATTGAGCAACCTGATGGTTTTTCACTATCAGATGATACAAACATGGTTTGAAAGTTAAGGAAAGCTTTATATGGATTGAAACAAGCACCTAGAGCTTGGTATGCAAGGTTGGATAAATATATTTTGAAGCTTGGTTTTACTAAGGGTAATGCTGACAGTAATTTATATTATAAGATCATTAATGATGATATACTGATTATTGAAGTATTTGTTGATGACATTATTTTTGGAGGTGAAGATAAGTTATGCATGGAATTTTCTAAGAATATGGAGAAAGAATTTAAAATTTCTATGATTGGGGAAATGAAATTTTTCTTAGGTTTGCAGATTACTCAAACTGATAAAGGTATTTTCATTTATCAAACTAAGTATACTAGGGAATTGTTGAAGAAATTTGGTATGGGAGATTCTAAACCGGTAAGTACTCATATGGTTACAAGTGAGAAATTGGCAAGAAAAGATGTTTTTGCACCGGTAAATTCTACAAGATACAAATATATGATTGGAGGTCTGCTTTATTTGACTCAGACTAGGCCTGACATAATAAATGTTGTTTGTATTGTATCAAGATTTTAGAGTGATCCTAGAGAAAATCATTAGAGTGCACTAAAAGGGATTTTTAGATACTTATAAGGTACATCAGAATATGGTTTATGGTACCCTAAGGATGATGACTTTACATTATGTGCATATATAGATGCAAATTGGGCTGGAGATGTTGATGACCGAAAAAGTACTTTCGGTGGAGTTTTCTTTCTTGGAAAGAAGTTGGTTTCATGGATTAGAAAGAAACAATCATGTACTTATTTTTCTGTTGTTGAAGTTGAGTATGTTGTTGCTACTACTAGCTATCACAGGTTCTATGGATGAAGCAAATGTTGAAGGATATAAAGGTGGATTGTGATGCACCGGTAGTTATTCACTATGATAACTCTGCTACTATTGGCATATCAAAGAATCCGACATTTCATTCCAAGATAAAAAAACATATCTATCAAGTACAACTTTTTGAAGGAAAAGGTGGAAGCAAATAAAGTTAGACTTGTTTATGTGAACACTAAAGAGCATATTGTAGATATCTTCACTAAACCTTTTCTTAAGTAATCATTTGAGTACTTCAGGGATACTTCAGGGATAGATTGGGGGTTTCCGTACTTCCAGTAGAGACTTGATTGATGCGGTTTGGCATCAGTTTGATATGCATTATCAGAGATATTTTTCATTTTGACACTAATGTGGGGATGCTACTGCTTAGGGGGAGTAGTCATATTTGTAATTCGATGGTTTATGTTTTTGCTTTGATATTTTATAAAATTTCTAGCATTGATGTCAAAGGGAGAGAGATATGTTAGGTCCCGGAGACAACTGAGAGGGGGGTGAATCAGTTTTCAAATAAATTCAAACCAAAAACAACCTAACCAACCTTAATGCTTAATATCGATAAACCAAACTTTATGAAGGTAGACAGTTTATCAGTTAATTGCAGTATCGGTAAAGATTAATGCATGAAACAGAAAGACAATAACATCCACAACACATAACACCAATATTTATACGTGGAAACCCTGTAAGGGGAAAAACCATGGTGGGAAACCTTACCCACAATCAGATGATACTACTGCAGATAGTATGTGTATACAAATGGGGTCTGCACATGCAAAAAGGCCAAGCACCTAGAGCTCACTGCTCAAACACAAATAGGAGTCATATTGACTACAACTGGATGGTTAAATCCAATAATGATGTACTGCTCAAAATAACATCTTCATATGCTGGATTCAGTACCAGTTCAGTTCTGATATGCCTTCACAAAAACCTTGCTTCACCTTTTATATACACCTAAAAATGGTCTGAAGATAATTAATTAAATAAGCAATTGTTTAATTAATCCTCCTCCCCAATTTAATTGAATTCACTAAGCAATTTGATTAAATCCTTCTCCTTTCATCTGCTTATTAATAAATCTAAGGATTTATTAAATAGGTTCATTTCATTTCATTCCCTTTAATTAATTAATTCCCTCCATCCAAATTCATTTCTTCTAAATACCCTAATTAATTAAAACAAATCAATTATGAGTTGTTGAGATTAATTATCCTTTTCATATTATTTGAATTTTTAAATTCAAATTCTCCTAACTTCTACCACTCCTAAACCTAACCCATTCTACCTACCACCATGTCCCCTTTCATCCAAAATCTTCTAGAACCTTTGTGATACTTGTCACTAAGTGTTCCCTTTCATCCTACCTCTTCTAGAAGCCTCTTGACACTTGTCACCATAGACATGATAAATGTTCCCTTTAATCCAACCCCCTTTTCCATCCTCCTCCAATTTAACCATTGATATCTTCATATCAATCTTGACCGTTGATTCTTGCCACATCACCCCTAGCCTTAGAAAATCCTATAAATAGACCTCATTTTGAGCAATATGGATCCCATCTCATTCTCATCTTATGCATTGTTATTATAGGCATCTAGCTTATAGTTTATCAATTTTAGCAATGTTATCATGCTCAATTTTAGCTTAAATCTTAGCTTAATCATGGTAGATCAATCATTCATGTAGCTTAATCATGCTATTCTTGCTAAGATCATGCATTTTCATCATTCAAATCCTCCATCTAAGTGTAGTCAAGTCACTGGAATATGCATAATCAGATCTCAGAGCATTTTTCATACTCGCATTTACTAGGAGGCAATAAGTCGATTAGCTATGGTTTTGTCTTTCATTGTTTCAATTTACTAACCATTGCTTATAATTATTTATTAAGTGCATTATGGTTGTAGGTACAGGTACACTTCACAGAGCATGACATTTTGGCACCCACCGTGGGGCATAATTCTTCATTTTCGGCCTCTCAAGCTTCAACAAACATCTCTCTCTGTCAGACCAGAATCATAATGTCGTACGAGTTGATTTTCCAACTCATATGAACTAACTTTTAGTCTAGTATGAAACTTCATCCTGACTCATATGAGCCTCTTTTCCTTGTCATACTAGAGCTAAATGCATGTCGTACGAGTATATTTCTTGCAAATTCTTTACTCGTACTAGCTCATCCTGACTCGTACGAGCTTAATTTCATTTTCGTATGAGAGCTAAATTTGCGTCGTACGAATTTCTGGCTGCAAAATCCTATGTCGTACGAGTTCATTTTGGTCTCTGTGTGAAATCTAAAGTTCTGTCGTACTAACTGGAAATCTGTCTCGTACGACTCTCTGCCTCTGTGTTTTTTTCCACAAACTGCAAGTTAGAATTTTCAAGTTTGTCTATACATTGGTAATTTCGAGTACAACTCTTGGAGACCTTTCCAACGAGTTAAACGGCTTGTAATTTTGAGTCTCGGGCAGAAATTTATGCCTATTTGAAGTTAGGATAAAATTTCATATAGTTTTTTTTTTAAATTTTGTAGTTCAGATCACTAATGCTAATCTTGTTCTGTTTATGAGATTTTTGCAGCCTAACTCTTTTCTGTAGGATGCTTGTCAAAGATACGCTTGTCAAAGACAAATTCAAAACACAATCATGACTACTAATGGATCTATTTTGCAGGTTGCCTAAGGATTCAACAAAAACTTTGTGTATTCTTTAAGATTTTTAGGCACATTTCAATTTCGGCTTAAAGAAATAAACTATCATGTCTTGTGTATCTTTGATGATAGGCGAGTATGCTCTCACCTTTCTTAGGTGATCAGAAAGATAGACTCATCTTTTGCTTTCATTAGTGCATCTTTTTAGCGGGCATGCCCTCCCGAGGAGTTATTAACTCTTAGCCCTTAAGGCCAGTGAGAGGGGAACAGCTAACGCCAAGTAATCCATACCACTATAAAATAAATGTGTTTTTGATGAAAATCAAAGCAATGATAGTACTCGGGAATAGCTCTCCTCCCTACCTTCGGGTATATCAAACCTTGGTTTTCAAGGCTAGGAGACCTCTTAATTGAGTTTATACCCCGACGCGCCGAACGGATCCCTTACTAGTACCGGTTAAAATAGAAGCTACCTGATTCACCTCTGAAAGGGTGATAGTCTTTGTGCAAGAGAGATAGTAACTCTCCCAAGACACTTTCCATATTGTGCCCCCATTAGCGTTTGGAGTCGGATAATACGGCGTTGAGAATCCATTGCGTGAGACTCACCAGTTGTATTCTGATTAGCTATTGGGTGTGTACCTAAGTCAGTAAGCAAATGTTTTCATTCTCAGCCAACTTCTTTAGGGTTTATCTTGATTGGAGTCATTTATCACATCATGTGTTTGTTGTGTATTCATCCCTAAATGAGAAAACCAGACACCTAAAAACTGGAAAACATCAGCAAAACATCATCGGAATTCAAAGATCAAAATCAGAAAAACAAACACTTTTACCATTCTCTGCAACCTATTGTATGAGCTTTAATTCTCTGTCAGATGAATTAACTTGCATAAAATCATTTGTCGTACTATCTACTATCCTGTGTCGTATGATTCATCTGTTTGATCGTATGGTCTATAATCCCAAGTCGTACGAATTGTTGTTGTTTATATGGAAAATCTATTTTGTTGTATGGCTTTGTATCTTGTGTCATCCTAAGTTGAATCTTATGTCGTATGAAACTCTGCATCTGTCAGTCCAAAGCTATGTCTTGCATGCCTGTTTCAGATTTATCATTTCTGCCTGATCAATTTGCAGTAAGCATAAACACCTGTTATCTGTCCATCTATGCTTAGATTGTCTACTTGGGTTCACTTGATCAAGTATCATCCGTCAAAATTAGACTTTAGAAAATATACACCTCAATATTTTCAAGTGCTTACCCCCAACAAGTTCAAAATCTAAACATCTCAAAGTGCATTATCACCCTCTTTGATAAACTGATCACTCAAACATAGTTTCTCATCAGGATCAATCATCCTTTATCACAAAACTGAAATGTTTGGTCAAGATAATCTTGTCCCACATCATAGGATATATCATTCTTATTGGACTTGGTTCTTATCAAATCACCATCATTGCACTCCTAAACCGAAGATCAAAAAACTTGCAAACTTTTAAACACTTGAATCATCTTATCGTGTCATATCATTCTAGCATATCTACCTTGGTAATTGATCACTTACCCAAAACAACTTTTAGACAATCAAACCCTTGAAACGGAAATAGAAACATTTGAAATAACTGAAGATCATATCAACATGACATACCAAAGCAAAACACAAGAAGAAACATGATAAACCAACATATCAGAGCAATCAAACAAGTTCAAAATCAAAATCCAACTATGTTAAAACCTCACAAGGATTCAAATACATCTCAAAAAAAAGGTGGCTCTTTTATGCACCTCTTAAAGAGATCCCTAAAGGATTTGGCTAAGGAAGATCAAAATCATACACCCATTTCTAACAATGATCCATCCATCCATAAGCAAACTGACGCTCCAAAGGCATCTATTCCTACACCTCCTGAAAGCTTGCAAGAACCTTCCATAGCATCATCAACAAATAATGCATCCAAAGCTAAAGCTCCCCAACCGATATCCAGGATTGCCATCAAACCTATTTTAGAGGATCCTATTCAAAGCTCATCTCCTTCATATCCAAGCATTAATTCATTGCAAAATCCCGATAACACTTCCTTACAAATTGAAGTCCTCATTCATAGAACGCTTGTTAAATGTGTCCTGATAGATGGGGGAGTTGGCTTGAACATTTTCTCTATGAATCTTGTCTATGCTCTAGTCTATTTAGAAGATACAGTTGATCCCCAGAAAAAGGATAAAAATCAAAGCATCTGGTGAAGAAGAACATTAATCCAAAGGAATTGTGATATTACCTATCAAAGTGGGACCCTTGCAAAAAGATACACCATGCCAAGTTCTAGACTTGGATCTACCATACAATATACTCTTGGGAGGACCATGGATTCAGGACATACAAGCTATTACATCAACAGGTCATCAGTGCTTAAAATTTCTATACAATGGACAGGAAATCTCAATATCAGCAGACTCAAATCCATTGCAGTGTTGTAATAATCTAAAATCAGCTCAAGAGATCATTGTCCCACATAATAGAGAGGCAACATATTCAAGCACACAATTCAAGGAAAAATCATTTGCCTCGATTCTGTCAAGTATGGAAAAACAAATGCAGCTAAAAGATCGAGGGAATGGATAATATTTGCTATCATGGAAAAACAAACTAGAGCAACTTGAAATTGAAAGGGATGAAGAAGTAGATGTAGAAGTCGATGTAGTTCACACGTATGCAAAACAAATGTTGAGAACTAGCCCACTTGAATCAGAATCACATTCGACTGACATGGACTTAACCGAGGATGATCATGATTTTCTTATACGAGGTCATTCTGACGAGAGTACCGTTCTAGACATGGAAATACATATTGAAAGCTCTGATATCTTTATCATGACCCCTAATATCTTTGAAACTATTCAACCTGAAGATCCTTTATCCTTAAGCTATCTTGAACCTATGGACTGTGAAAATGAAGAACATACTGACAATGATAACTTACCTAATGACCATTTCATATCCTTATATCTTGATGAAATCAAACCCGCAACAACTTTCACCAGGGATTCCGCTAACGTATCATTGAGTCGAGTGGGTTCCAAATCTCCTAATCAAAAAATTGAAAATCAAGAGAACAATATCAGGTCTAATGTTAAAAACCATTTATCGGCAACATTGGACCAAGAAAAAGTAAAAATAAAGGACGCATCTAACGGTGAAAACCTCCTTGAGGTGCCAAAAGATGGGAGATTTGACACCTTACCTGAATGTTATCAAGAGAATTTATCTATCATAATAGAACCAACAAAGGCAGTTATCATTGACATAGCTGATCTACATCTAGTACTCTCTCTATCAAAACTAGCAAGGCAGAAATTTTTTGAACCATTCAAAAGATGGCAAGTCAATTTTACCTGTTCATATACAGACATTCCAGGGTTCGATCCATATCTTACAATACATCACCCGAATATCAGTCTAGGAGAAATCATCAATAATAGAACACAACATGGATTGGGAGCAGGAATTCTTTTCATCACACCACAAGGGCATACAATCCCAAAAGCATATAAATTAAGCTTTCCATGTACAAACAATATAGCAGAGTATGAAGCATTGGTAATAGGTATCAAAATGGTTGTAGAATGGAACATAACACAACTTCAAGTATTTGGAGACTCTCATCTTGTCATTAATCAAATCATTGATGACTCTCAAACAAAAGATGACAAGCTCGTGCCTTACAAAAAGATGGTGGATGATATCAAGAAGTACTTTGTAGAAATAACTTTTGAACAGATTCCAAGAAATGAAAACAAAGCAGCAGACACCATAGCTACACTTGCTTCTCTATTACAGACATGGGAAAATCAACAGCATTATGAATTCTTAGTTGAAGAGTTATTTCATCCCGCCTATAATTATCCTAATTCCCAAACCATCTGTCAACTTATTGGACACGATTCCTCCCGCTATGGCCAAACTTACACATACCTAAAAGACAATATCCTACCTCCTAATTTATCAAAGAACCAAAAGAGAAACTTTATTTGCCAATCATCTCATTATACTCTAGTCGCGGATACTCTGTATAAACGAGTTCTAGATGGTACTATCTTAAGATGTCTCAAACAAGAAGAATCTGAGAAGGCTTTACATGAAGTCCATAATGGCATTTGTGGCACTCATTCAAGTGGTATTACCATTTCAAAAGAACTCATACGCTTGGGCTATTATTGGCCGACTATGGAATGAGATTCTTTTAAAATAGCAAGAACATGCAAACAATGTCAAATCCATGGGAACTTGATCCATGCACCAACACAAGAACTTCATACTTTAGCAACATCTTGGCCTTTTTGTCAATGGGGACTTGATCTAGTAGGAAAGATAAATCCTTCCTCATCTAATGGACACAAATTCATCCTGGTAGCTATTGAATATTTCACAAAATAGATTGAAGTTGTACCTCTCATAAACATCATAGGAAAACAAATTGCTGCATTTATCTTGAATTACATCATCTATCGCTATGGAATACCAATGACCATTATCACTGATAATGGGCAACCATTCAAAAATCAAAATGTACAAGAGCTATGTGAGAAGTTCAAAATCGAGCACAGATTCTCCACACCATATTATCCACAGGGAAATGGGCAGGCAGAAGCATCTAACAAAACTATCCTGAAAAATTCTTAAAAAGACAGTGAATGATGTCGGGAAAGATTGGCATATCTAGCTAAACCCTGCTCTATGGGCCTACCGCACCAGTATCCGCACACCGATGGGTGCCACACCTTTCTCTCTTTTATATGGATCATAAGTCATATTGCCAATCGAAGTAAAGATACCTTCTCTACGTGTATCACTAAAAGGTCTCATCCCAGATGAAGAACAAAGAGTATCTAGACTACAAGAGTTAGAACTGATCCATGAATGCAAACAGAATGCCTTTGATCATCTAAAGGTATATCAACTAAGAATGTGTCGGAGCAATAATCATAAGGTTAAACCATGAATCTTTCAAGTTGGAGAACTAGTGCTAAAGGAAAATCCACGCAGCCAGGCAGATCGAGAAAAGAAAGGAAAGTTTGAACTAAACTAGTTAGGTCCATTTGTGGTCACAACAGTATTTGGATCAAGAGCATATCAGCTATCAACACAGGATGGAGATCAACTTGAAGAACCCATCAATAGCATGCACCTGAAGAAATTCTATGTCTGAAAAATCAGAAAAATAAAAAACAGTGAAAAAAGCAAGAAAAATCTAAAAATAGTGAAAAATCAAAAAAATCAAAAATAGGGAAAAAGCAGAAAAAATAAAAAACAGTGAAAAAGAAAAAAAAATCAAAAACAGTGAAAAATCAGAAAAAATGAAAAAAAGAAGTGAAAAAGCAGAAAATCCAAAAAAAAAATCAAATATCAGAAAAAGTGCAATAAAAATACATGGTGAAAACCAGGCAAATAGGCACTATCTATTAGCTATCTCTTCCATCTATTAGTTCATGCATTCATTCCGCTTGCATTCATTCATTCTTCCATTAGCACTATGCATGACCATCATAAGCATTTGTACATACGCAGACATCCCAGGTGGCTTCTTACCATGGTTTGGATCATTGGATATATCATAACAACTTTGTTTCTAAGCTTGGGGCAAAAACTATTGATCATTTTGAGCTTAATCAAATAGGTAGACCAAACAGTTAGACAACTCTTATCAAGTGAAAACTGAGACACATCCAACATTGAACACAAGATCAAACTATCAACTATCAAGCTATCACAAAATCAATCTAAGCACATCACACACTTTTCAATGGATAATATCTTTTTGGATAATGATTTTAACATGATTGTTCAACTTTTCTATATTGCTTTTCGCTATCATGATTTCTAAGTGACTCTAGGATGTCTCTGACTAGAGGAACAAGGAAGAAACATGATATTTTTCTTCTCTATTGTATGAAAATTAATCATTAATATGTGCAAATTTGTCTCTAGACATGATCATCAGAATATCATTGAAGACATTTCCGATTTGGGTATTGAAATGATTAATACTGCCTATTTTATGCAAACAACACTCAGGTCATCTCGGTTCAATTATACCTCGATGCTTGTGTTAACTTGCTATATCAAAATCCAGGAAAGAAGTGCTCAGGTCATCATGGTTTAATTATACCATCGATGTTTGCACTCACTTCCCACATCTCAAAAGATAAATGATGACAAAATGCAAAATAATCTAGTGACTGGTCTGGTCATAGTTTGCATTCCTTTGTATTTTCATTTGCATTTTAGCTTGCATTTCATTCTTACATGGGATCATAAAGGCTCCTTTTATCCAAGGTTAAATCTATCACAGGAATCATCAAAGTATCATCACAATTGTATACGCAATCAGAATGATGACTCATATCTCTCTCATGATGTTATCAACCTAGCCCAAATCTTATGCTATCTCTCTCAACAGAATCAACATCAGCATATCCACATATTTCTGCATCTTGCTATCAACAAACTGTCAGTTCTTTATCTAATCAACCTTATCAAAACAAACAAATCAATTAATCAAACCTAATCGATTCTATCATGTCTTATATAGGACGTATCCTTCTTGAAACTAGATGATCTGATTCTGATTCATGTCTTATATAGGATGTATCCTTCCTGAAACCAGACATTCTGATCATGTCTTGTATAGGATGAATCCTTCCTAAAACCAGATGCTTTGATCATCGTTTTCTTATACATGATGAATCCTTCCTAAAACTAGACTGAATCTAGATCTTATCAATTGAATCAATCAAGATTTTTCAATCTTATCAATCTAAGCAATCAAGCTAATCAAAGAACTCGCATTTTTATCAAAACACAGTTGCAGAAATCAAATCAAATCTACTGGGATATCAATCTCGCAAGACTCCAAAGATCAATTATCTCAATTAATCTCCCGAGGGGGCATCATCATACAAGAATTTAGCAATCAAGAGCTGGGGCATCCTATCAAATCAATACCATCATCAAAATGAGATTATTCTCTTAATCAACGCGTCATCACACCTTGCTTAAAAGAGGGGAAAAATGTATGCACCTAAAAATGGTTTGAAGATAATTAATTAAATAAGCAATTATTTAATTAATCCTCCTCCCCAATTTAATTGAATTCACTAAGCAATTTGATTAAATCCTTCCCCTTTCATCTACTTATTAATAAATCTAAGGATTTATTAAATATGTTCATTTCATTTCATTCCCTTTAATTAATTAATTCCCTCCATCCAAATTCATTTCTTCTAAATCCCCTAATTAATTAAAACAAATCAATTATGAGTTGTTGAGATTAATTATCCTTTTCATATTATTTGAATTTTTAAATTCAAATTCTCCTAACTTCTACCACTCCTAAACCTAACCATTCCTAAACCTAACCCATTCTACCTACCACCATGTCCCCTTTCATCCAACATCTTCTAGAACCTTTGTGACACTTGTCACTAAGTGCCTTTCATCCTACCTCTTCTAGAAGCCTCTTGACACTTGTCACCATAGAGATGACAAATGTTCCCTTTAATCCAACCCCCTTTGCCATCCTCCTCCAATTTAACCATTGATATCTTCAGATCAATCTTGATCGTTGATTTCTGCCACATCACCCCTAGCCTTGGAAAATCCTATAAATAGACCTCATTTTGAGCAATATGGATCTCATCTCATTCTCATCTTATGCATTGTTATTATAGGCATCTAGCTTATAGTTTATCAGTTTTAGCAATGTTATCATGCTCAATTTTAGCTTAAATCTTAGCTTAATCATGCTAGATCAATCATTCATGTAGCTTAATCATGCTATTCTTGCTAAGATCATGCATTTTCATCATTCAAATCCTCCATCTAAGTGTAGTAAAGTCACTGGAATATGCATAATTGGATCTGAGAGCATTTTTCATACTCGCATTTACTAGGAGGCAATAAGTCGATTAGCTATGGTTTTGTCTTTCATTGTTTCATTTTACTAACCATTGCTTATAATGATTTATTGAGTGCATTGTGGTTGTAGGTACAGGTACACTTCATAGAGTATGACACCTTCAAATGATGTTTGTGTGTATAGCTCTTCTTATTCTCACATATATCTTCTTACAATTCCTTTTCCCAATCGCATATTGATCTTACAAATAAGATCTTACATATATACCATAACCTAAGACCAATTTTAGTAGGTTGGCTCTAAAATATATTACAATAAAACAATTACAAGTAAATAAATAACTGATGCAATATCTGATTCAACATGTCGGCTTAATGCATTTACAACAATAACAAAATCATCTCCAAAGCATGTCGTGCTGATCTAGAATAGATAAGCCTGTGGGTGCTTATTCTGGACCTATTTGCTGGTAACAACAAATATGCAAACATGAATATACCAATGAAGAAATCTCCAAGAGAAAGTATCCAAATGATGTCTTCAACATAACCAAGTGTTTTCCATATCATTCCAAGTGCCAGTGAACATTATATCCTGTCGGTGTACCAGATACTGGTGATTGTGCATAAAGTCACTTGCTTGCCGATGAACATTGAAAATCCTCCAAAGTGCCAAAGTTGATAAGTGTTAATAGGTGTTGACATCAATGACAAAACCATATCAACATATCCAAAATACCAACAAAATATTGATGTGAAAAAGAAAAAATTAAGGAGTTGTATACATTAGGGGGAGAGATATATGTATAATTCAGATCTTTATAGAGATATCATTCACAGGGGGAGTTTGGTTTTTGTTTCAGAACTTCATTACTATATCTTTGAGCCAGAGATTGTTGGTTGTCTTCTATTGGGGGAGACTTGTTTTGCATTTCTTGGTACATAGATGTTTTTCACATCTAGTATTGACATCAATGCCAAAGGGGGAGATTGTTGGCCATTTGGATGAATTGATTATGTGTTGCATTGATGTTTTGTCATTGATGTCAACACTAGTTGTTTGGATGCTTTGTAGGCACCCTTCTGGTCTCGGTAGGTTGAGTAGTTTATGGTGGTTTGGATCTAACATGATCCGGTAGGCTCCAATATGATTTGGTTATGGAATTGGCTTATTCATTATACTCATGTTCATATTTAGTCAATTGGTTTTGGTCTGGTAATCGGATGCTATCCTGATTTCTTGGAAGCTTGGCTTGTGGTTCCGGTGAGGGTTTCACCGGCAAATCTTTTGATGAAGATCTTTGGTGATATGCATAAAAGGTGTTGGTGCAGTTTTTGGTGAAGATTCAGGATGTTGTTGGTGATCATGTTCAAGACTTGATGGATGGAGATCATTTCTTTAGCATGTGGACCTATAGTGGGTCTCAGTTGAACTAGGTTATGGATCAACTTAATGTAACGTGTGGACTGGACCTCTCGATGTGTTTCTAGGATGTATTATGTGTTGGATAATATTTGTTTGTTCTAAGGCCAATATGTTTTGTAATTATGTAATTGTTTTATTGTCTGGTGGCTGACCTAATTGTTTATGGTCGAGGGTTTGTATATATAGATGTAAGATCTCTTTGTATATCATATATAGAAATGGGATATGGATGTGTAATGTGCGAATAATGTAATATCATTCAGGCAGAGGATTTGGTCGATCATTGGAGTTTGAATTGGGTTTATGTAAGAGGATTTAGTCCTCCGGTATTGAGCTTAATCGGAATTGTACTCAGGCATAGGAGATGTTATCTTTGCAATTCAAACACTTCTCCGGATTGTAGTCTGGATTTCTATGTAGTCAGTGAGACTCCTTTTATGATGAGGAGTGCACTCTAGGTTGTTGGCCTTCCTGCAAGTGCAGACCCCTCAATTGTAATTCACATACTTACTGCAGAAGTATTATGTGACTATGGGTAGGCTTCCCACCATGGTTTTTCCCTTTACCAGGTTTTCCACGTATAAATATTGGTGTCATGTGGATGGTATTTATTCTGTGATTATTGTTTATGCTTAATTGATTTAACTGCTATTCTGGTAATTGGTTTAAGCATTCTAGTATGAATGTTTTGGGTTTTGGTATTAAAGTTTTAATTGCTTAAGGTTCCAGAAATCTGTGACAGCTGATTCACCCCCCCCCTCTCTGTTGTCTTCTGGTTATTTGAACTATCTAACAGTTTTGTTGGGTTATGATGCCTTTTGGATTGAAAAATGCAGGCACTACCTATCAACATGCTATGACCCTCATCTTCATGATTAAATGCATAAAATATTAGAAGATTACGTTGATGACATCTTAGCTAAATTCATTTTTTCGTATAGATCATGTTAAGATCCTTCATCAAGCCTTTGAAAGAATTCGTAAATATAACATGTGCTTGAATCCCTAAAAATGTGTCTTTAGTGTTGATAGTGGAAAATTGTTAGGATTCATAGTCTCGTATCGTGGAATTGAGGTGGATACGAAGAAGATAGATGCCATTGTTAACATGTCACCTCCTAAAAATATTTACCAGCTAAAAATTTAACAAGGAAAGATTCAACCCATTTGTAGGTTTGTTTCTCAACTTGCAGATCGTACTTTTCCTTTTACTCATTTGCTTAAAAAGTATCATATTTCGATGGAATGAGGATTTTCGTCAAGCATTTGAAGACTTAAAAACATATTTGACTAGTCCTCCTATTCTTCAACCCGATAACCCTTCCAAACTCTTTCTGTTATACATAGTTGCTTTCCTTCATGCTCTTGCAACCTTATTGGCACAACATGATAAGGATGGTAGGGAATGTCCAGTTTACTATATAAGTCGCACTCTACTCGATTACAAAGTCTGATACTTTGCAATAGAAAGGCATTGCCTTTCTTTAGATTTTGCAACCTAAAAATTAAGGCATTACCTTTTGAATGTTTACGTTCATGCTATCATTAAATTTGACCCTCTAAAGCATATTTTCTCCAAAACTGACATTTTAGGACACTTATCCAAGTGGGTTATGATGTTGACTGAGTTTGACCTTAAGTTTGTCTCGCAGAAGGTAATAAAAGGTCAAGCATTGGCTGACCACTTGGTTGAGGCTCCTTCACCCTTCACCCTTCTCCCTACCTAACCCAGAGTCTTTTCCTGATGAATGCATTATCTCTACTGAGGTTGATAAGATTTGGGAATTATATTTTGATGGCTCTAGGTGTCATACAGGATTGAGGGAAAGTGTTGTCTTAATCTCTCCTAAAAGGAAACCTATCCCTTTTCGTATTGTCTCAATTTCTTGTGTACCAATAACATTGTTGAATATGAGGCTCTTATAGCTAGAATTAAAGAAGCCCTAATATTAAATATAAAATATCTACAGATCTATGGAGATTCTCAATTAATCATAAGGAAAGTAACTTTAATTTATTAAGATAACAAGATAAATTATCACAATATAGAGATTTAGCTATATCTTTGTTACAAAAGTTTGATTCTTATACCATGGAGCCTTTTTCTCGAAAGGATAATCAGAATGTTGATGCAATGGCTTGTGTGGCCTCTATTGTATCTTTAGAGGACCCCTTGGTAGATCTCAAATTCACTATTCACAACCTCACTACCCCGACTATTACCGACAATCCTAGTAATGTCGCATATTGTTGCATTGTAGATTCAGATGAGTGGTACTCGCATATCTCAATATATTTGAGTGATGGTACCTTTCTAGACTCTAAGAACAAGAATACCAGGTCTAGGATTCACAAGTTGGCCACTAGATACATTATCCTTTCTAATGTTATTTATAGAAAAGGTTATAATGGTATTTTCCTTTGATGTCTTAACAAAGTAGAAATCCCTATTGCTCTCAAGGAAGGACATTCAGATGCTTGTGGGGGGAATTTTTGGGGAAGATCGTTAGTTCAAAGATTGCTCTGAATGGAATATTATTGGTAGACCATGAAAAATGACTCCTTTGCATTTATTAAGAAATGTCATCAGTGTCAGCAACATAGAAATTTGATCCATGCTCTTGCCCAAGAACTTCGATCTGAAGTGGCATCTTGGCCCTTTTCTACATGGGGTTTGGATCTCATTGGTAAAATATCTCCTCCCTCATCTCAAGGACATACTCTCATCATAACCGATATTGATTACTTTACGAAGTGGGTAGAAGTAGTTCCTCTTCAATCCACTACCACCAAAGTAATCTATCAATTCATCTTAGATAACATCATTTCCTAATTTGGAATACCTTTCGCTTTGGGTTCGGATAATGGGACATAATTTAAAAATAAAGATGTGAAGAAGTTTCTCGAGAAATATCATATTCAACATAAAAAATTTACACCCTACTATCCTCAATCAAATGGTCAAGATGAATCTTCAAATAGAATAATCGAACAAATCCTTCATAAGATTGTGAACAAGCATGGTAGGGATTGGGACACTCAGTTAATCTACACTCTTTGGGCTTACCGAACAAGTGTATGTATTGCTACAGTGTGTACTCCTTATAATCTTGTTTATGGTGCTGATGCTATTTTGCCTTTGGAGTTAGAAATCTCATCTCTAAGAGTTTCTCTGAAGGGTATAATGGATAATGATTCTTATAGAGAACAAAGGCTCCAACAACTTGAGATGCTTCATGAACGGTGTATAAACACTCTTGAGCATATTAAAGCGTCTCATAAAACTCTACAACGAAGCTATAATGATAAAGTCATTCAACATTCCTTCTTTGTAGGTGATTTACTACTTTATGAGAATCAATGCAACGTGAATGCCTTACTTGACTAAAAAGGAAAATTCAGCCCTAATTGGCTTGGACCGTACATCATTGTTGAATTCTATGGATTGGGTGCTTACAAGATAGCAGATGTGGAAGGTGCACCTCTCAAAGAACCTATAAATGCTATGCACCTTCATAGATACTATGCCTAGTCTTTCTCACTCTCACTCTCTCTCTTTCTAGTTTATTCTCTCTCCTTGTGCCTTTTCTTGCTTCAAAATTGGATAATATGTTAGCATATCTTCATTAAAATATGTGGTATTAAATGATATTGTATTTTTTAGTCTAAATTACTTCATTCTTGACAAGCATGTCTCTTCACTTTATTGTTCGTCTTGGATTCATTTATGTAAATTATAATAGATTTTACATTTTATATGTGCTAGCATGTTATACAATTTTTTATGTGTTAATTAGGATTATATCATGTTGTATTTAATTAGAGGTAATTAAATCACATTAGTCATCAAATTCATAATCTTAACACATTTTCCTTCTACATCACCAAGGTAGCATTTAATTAAATACGTAGTTATTTAATTAAATCACAAATGTATCAATTTAATCATGAAGCATTGAGAAATCAATCACATGAAAATTAAATTAGACATACATGTTCATTACCAAATATGTTACCTTTAATCAATGCAATGCATACATTGTTTCAAGAACTAAAATAACATGCTTGAGATAAAATATGAGCATATATATATATATATATATATATATATATATATATATATATATATATATATATATATATATATATATATATATATATATATATATATATATATATATATATATATATATATATATATATATATATATATCGATGATTGTCATAACATGTATATCATTGTACATCAAAAAGTGTCACATACTACAACATAGTCATCTCCTATCCCTAGGACTAGCAGCTGGAGGATGCTGACTAGATGTCCCCTCCTGATCTAGTCATGGGGGTGGACCCATTGGTGTGTATCATGATGTGGAGCGCGAGTGACTCTGTGAGGAGCTCCTACGCTCCCTATCCATCATGATCCCGCGATATGTAGCTACCTCTACCTGAGTCACTGCTAGATCACACTATGTTCACTACAGCCTCTCTAACAAATTACTCTCCCTCTCTTGCAAGACCTCTAACTCCACCCGGAAGAGGGTGAATAGGTCCTCATGCTGCCCAACACTCCTCTGAGGTCTATTCACTATTTGCGAGGAGCTAGGAATGCGTGTGGTAGTGATGATGTCTGTCACTGCATTTTTAATAAGGGAGTGCCACTCCTGAACACCAACTACAGAGATAGAGGTTTTCATCAGTAACATTCTATATCATCAAATTTGAATAATTAAGATGCATAAATTGAACAATCATGAAACACCTTACCTAGATCTCCCTCTCACCAATAGGTTCATGGAAAGAGACTTCTTGTGACTAGGACTTGCTAGGCTCTCCACGCTTATAATGCTTATGTATGGTGGGCATGGGACGATGGGGACTGGAATCAGGACCCCTTATAGGGTCCTTCTCCCCTTGGGATGGAATGCTCGGTGGATCTAGGGAAATGGTGTCATCTCTAGAGTGATTTGTAACTGCATATAACTCATCCTCCTCATCCTGCTCATCCTCCTCGTCCTCCTCATCTTCCTCATCCTCCTCTCCATCCTCATCATCACCATCTTGATCTCCCTCTCTTGCATCAGGATCATCTCCATCACCACCAGCCTCCTGCTCTCTTGCATCATCATCCTGATCATTTGTGTCCTCCTCACTAAGGTCCTTAGATGTATCAGGGTCCTCCTCGTCACCTGTGTCTCTCCATGGTCCAGGGTTCCCTCTAGGGAATTATGTCGAAAAGATAGCTCCAGGGTATGTCCTACCCCACCATGTGATTTACCGTCGGTGGGCACCCACATCATCTCTATAGTCGATCGCAGTATCTCAATCCAACCCATATGAATCTGTGATATCAATCTCATCACTAGTAGGTCTCAGAATGGCTCTTGACCTAGGGGTTACATGTGAGTGTCAGATGTAGATAGGCACATCTGTAGGGAAACACTACTCAAACCCAAACTATTGCTAGACTCTGTCGAAGTAGAATGGAACTATAGTGTGGCTATACCATCCCTCCAAAAGATAATTACTCTGCATACAAAACAACTACCTATGTATACCTTCCCACATGTACATCCTAAGGTAGGGTCTCAATTTGATAACCTTCAATGTCAATATGTCCAAGGTCACTCTCCAATACAACAAGTCTCCAAACCGCCACTCACAGGTAAGAGGATATGCAAACACCCTAGGCTGCTATGGAACCAAATCAATGGGAACCCTAGTAGGTCTAGTGCACATGATGTGCTCAAGAATCCAAACCTGTAGCAGTGTTTAGGTCATGAGGTTGCATCCCTATCCAAAAATGTACTCTCCTAGGTCATGATAAAGGTGGGTTAACATGCTCTGCCCCTAGGAGAATACCCTTTGATGTCTCTCCATAGATCTCACCACATAAGTGAGACCTTTGTTCATATGTGTACCACCCATTAGGGCACACAACTAATGCAATGGTAGCAATCATCAACTGTCTCACTAGTGGTACCTCATCGGTGGGATGTAAAAGCCAACTGATCATAATGTGACCTTTCATCTCACTGGGCATCTCTCTCCCAATACAATATATATGCTCCCTCTTGTAGTCAGTAGCAGTGCGATCAGATAGGTACTTCATTGTCTCTCCTCTGATAGGCAGATGGAGTATGCACTACATGTCCTCTAGAGCGACTGTCATCTCCCCCATAGGTAGAAGAAAGGTGGAGGTATCTACATCCCATCTCTCCATCAAGGCCACCAGCATCGTAGGGTGGAACTTGATGGCAGCCATGGTCATCACATACCATAGACCTACTACATGGAGCAACTCTTTGTCCTCTGGTGTAAGCCTCAAAATCTGACTTTGGAGGCTCAGAAAGGTATGGTTGGCAGTGTGCTCTCATATGTAGGGAAGAATCTACAAAAAAAAACAATCCAATCATCAGTAATCAATCATTGATCATCATCATCTAAACATCATTCTATCTATTAGATGTCTGATCCCGTGCAACCCTCAGTGACTCTGAGCAGGGACCACGACACCCAGATGGGACTAGAGCGCCTTGGGAGGACCAGGGCACCCCTGTGGGACTAGGAATCCCTAGGAGAATATGGTGCCCAGAGAGGGGGGCATGCACATGATCTTGATGTTGACATCATCAACACAAAATTCAAAACATAAAAGTCAACAAAGAGTCAATGGAAGGTCAACTCACCTCGTCAAGCGAACTGCCGATCAAAACGGCCTGGCGTAGGATCTTCGTCCGTGTGGGTCGCTCGAGTCGACATCCATGCATGATGGCTGATGAATGGGCTCCTCTACAGTGAATAGTGCCAAAAGTAAAAAAGTGACAAATGAAAGTATGTCTTTCATATTTATGAGATATGCACTTTTTCATTTTTATAAGTTTAAGGTAAAAACCCCTAATTTTTCTCTTTTCACTTAATCTATCATAACTTGAGCTAGGGAGCTCCGATTTTCACATTGTCGATGATGTCAAGATCATGAATTCGCTCTCTTGCTCCACATTTGTTCCATAAAGCATTTTGATGTACAATCGAGCCTTCTTGTGAACATTTTTCATCCAGATCTCTATCACAATTCACTGTGGTAAACATGATACCTTGTTTCACCTCACTAATAAACAAGCCAAAATAGGGGGGCATATAACTACCCACGATTTTCATCACCTTCCTTAGTAAGCATTAGGTGATTTTGTGATTCTAACATGTGGTTTTGTAGGATGCGGTTCCTAACTGTGTACTACAGATACCGTTGGGGGATTCGTTCGACAACTTATGGATATATCCTTTTTCAAAATAATATTTGCTTTTATGTACTTTAGCTTGCATATGCACATAGTGTCATATGACTGCTAAAGTGGGGGCTAAATGTAGCATTGTAAAGTGTACACCCTTGCTAGGGTGGTAAAATTCCACACTTGGTTTAGCACCCGCCTTAGTGTGTTTTGCATCCTGCATTTCCAATCTCCTTTAAGTATTTAATTAATTAATTTAATTAAATCTAAATTTATATTTCATCACTATACACATTATAAAGTTGGGCCCTTTACCCTAAGTGTGCCCCTTTTCATTTTATTCCTTCAATAAATCATTTACTCATAAAGCCTAATTATGTCCTATTTTGACCTTTAAGGCCCAATTTGCATATCAAAACATCTCAGAATTAGATATAACTTTGGGATTCTCTCTAACATCATCATATCTAACGGCCCTGAAAATTTGGTGAAAAGTTGGTTGGACCGGGTGCACTTTGCACCTGGTCCCCGACATTTTTCTCGAAGTTTCGGGAGCATATTTCTATGATATTATAATGCTTAACCCCAATAAATTGGTGATAAATTCAAATCTTAGGTCAGCCTAAAAATGAAATTAATATCTAGGGTTTCATACATAAGAGCTCTCTTTCTTCATTTGAAGACGAAATCAAAGATCTAGAGAAGTTTCAAGCGAAGTGATCAAAGGAGCCTTCTATGTAACGAAAGAGCAGATCTTTTGAAGTCTTCAACAACATTCAAAAAAACCTATCAAGAATTCATCAAGCATTCTTTCATCAATTGGGGGCTTTTTGAAGATGTAGGAAAGCAATAGGAGATCACCGACTAAATATTGGCTTGTACCTCTCCCTTGGGGTTGGGTATGGTTTCACGTTGTTTCCATGTCTTTGTATGAGATTCATTACATCAATTTTATTTACATTCATTCTTTAGATCACTTTGCATCATTGATTTAGGGCATTCACTTTGTAGATTACAAGCATTTAGGGTTTACTCTTTAGGGTTGCTCTAGATTATTTGCATTCATCTTAGGATCTTGTTCACACACAAGATTCTTACACACACTATTTTACTATACAAACTGACTATTTGTTGAGGTGGAAATCACTGAAATAGGGGTTTCAGCAAGGCAAAACCCTACATAGCCACCCAAAACCCTATTTTCAACTATAGGTACAGATTCGGGATTCGAGCGTCGCTGCAAATTTCAGGACCGATAGAGCACAAAGATTCAATTTCAGTGACCAAATCTCAGTAGAAACCCCTAGGACATGGGCATGGCACCCTAGTCCTCCCAGATTTTGACAAGTTTTGGCAGAACAACAGTTTGCAGTCTTCAGATCCCAGTCAGTCAGTCACAACTTCTGATCTGCAGAATCAGGACAGGGGCGTAGAACTCATGTCCTGGACATTTTGGCTCAGATTTATGGCATAGGTACACCTTTGAATTTGTGTCTTAATCTTTACTTTTCAGTAGTATATCATTTATTCTCAATTTTGCATTGCGAGATTAGGGTTGCTTGTGTATACTTGTATCTTAGGTTAAATCATTCAAATATGCACTTCAATTTTTGCTATCTCTCATTTACAACAAGGGAATAGAAACCCTAAGAGGTAATCCTCAACTCTCTCTTCCTCACAAGAAGTAGCCAAAGTGCGTTAACTCCTTAGGCTCTTTTGTATTCCATGAGTGTGTGCATGAGAGTGGGATTAGGGCTTGTTTGCTTAGTATCACTTTTTCCCCTACACAGTAATAATGAGTTTAGAAATATCAGTATTTCTTATTTATGAATTTGGTTTCAAACTCATTAAATGTTGGCTCATGAGGAGTAATATCACCTATTTTCAAAAATAGTATCACCACCTTTTCATACCTTTATCTGTCCAATTCATCAAAAAGAAACAGTGCTTTTCTATATTTTCTAAAGTATTGTGCCTTGAGAAGTGTGAGTCTCAACAAAGTCAAGCGGTTAATGACTTTTAGAACTAATAAGCATGTTGAGATACAGATGTCTTGAGTTTGAAAATCATGCAACATGTCGACTTTGAGTGATGACCAATGCACTTAGCTCCCGATGATATGTGATTTTCAGAGGGTGGTCAGTTAATAGGTATATTTAGGAACTTGACAAAAAAATGTGAAGAAATACCGAGGTTCTATATTTAGCTAACTAGTCAATTACGAAGGGAGTGGACTTGACCAATAGCATGACTTTTGAGAACCAAGGGCAAGATTGTCTAATCGGTACTTTGGTGAACTTGGGTACTATGGAGACCGAGTTAAAAATTTTAAAAATGGGTCAATCTAAAGTGTCAACTCGATGAATGAGAGCACTCAAAAGGAAGGTTAAAGATTATGGTAACAACAGGCTTTGAATGGGGACAAGGACACGCATGACCAAAAGGTCTTATTACTGGGCAACAAAGTCACACCAAAATTAGACTATGGACATAGGAAATAGAAATAAAGTGAAGGTAGACATAAAATAACATAAAAACTTAAACCTAAAGGTAGGCAAGAAGTCCTACCTTACAACCATGTATTGTTGAATCATGCATATCCATTTATTGATTGAGAAAAATAGATCCCATGGTGAAACAAGGAATGATGATAGCAGGTTGTTCTCAAAGTGGATTAAATATATACTCCTTGAGCTTCTAGACTGAATGTGCTATCATGCAAGTGTATTTCATTCAATACCCTATACCCAAACAATCATTGTTCATAAAAAAATTAGAGTCTGTAGCTAAACTTGATTCTTTTTGCATGCAACTAATCACCTCCTTTTAGATGAGTTGAAGTATTAAAATCTCAAGCTTTTGAATGTCTTTCTTTAGTTCTGATCTTCTTCACTACCATTTGCAAAACTTACATATCCTACTTGAAATTCATTCTTCCCATCCCAATATCTTTGGTTAGACCTTCTAGAGAACCTTTTCAATTATCATCTTCTTCTATCATGAACGCATCAATTAGTTCTATCCATTTAGGAACACAAATCTTTTTACCAATGTCATCCTTGAATTCATGATTTGGATAAGAAGGATATGAAAAAAATTTATCATCAAGAATCATATTTCTTAGCGACTTGCAACCACAAATAGTCTCTTGATTTTCATCCAAGCAAGGGTTCCTTCAAATTTCTCTTGGTTCTTCTTGGTATACATACCCTTTTTCATCTTCACACCAATCTTCTAAACAATTTTTCTTTCTTAAAATACCCCTTCCACACATCACCCTTATTTGACCCATGGTATTGTTACTTGTAGTATCGTTTGCCAAAATATACCTTGCTTTGGAGGCCACTTTCTCGGGTCTCTGGAAATTGCCTTCGATGCATGATATCTGAAGTTCATCAAATGAGGGTAACTTAGGAACTTCTTTACCAGGAAGAAGCCAAGAAAAAGGGTTGGATAAATTCACCCTTTTAATATAATCCATTTGAAGCTCTTCCTCAGATAGGAATAATAGATGAAAAAGGAAATCTTTTTCATTAGAAGAAGGTTCAATTTGGATTTTGGGATCTAAAAAGAAAAATTTCTGCCATAGTTCCTCCTTGTCCTCCTTTCTCTTCTAGTCCAAATTCTCATGGGAACACATGAGGTTTTCATTGTTAGAGGTAATTGAAAATGTCCCTAGGTCTTCTTCAATATCTTGACAATAAAATATTCTATTAATACCATTAATCGTGAATGAAAAAATCTCATTTGCATTATCATCTTTTACCTATCCTTCGCCTTCTGCTTAAAACAAAAAATGTGTTGCTTCATCAAAGGTAACCTTCAATTTGTCACAAAAATTTTATAGGAGACTAATAGGCATGGGATTTTCTTTGACCATGTCTTCAACCATCCCCTTTGAGGGTGTGGATGATTGTAATTTCTAAATATTACATTCTACTAACATGGGATCAAAATCATCAAAGGAAATTTCTACATTTCTAGCATGAACAAACCCATCATGTGGTTTTTCATGAATTTTATTTCCTTCATCCTTGATATCAAACTCAAAGGGCTTGAACAAAAAATACTTAGGTGATGAATTATCCTTAATTACTTCCATGCTTCTAACATTCACTTTATCAAGCACTAGTAAACCAATGTTAAAGACAAAAATTTCCTTTTCTGAACCAAGATCAAAATACTTATTTGTATTTTCACATATTTTTTTCTTTTTGTAGGATCCACTTGATCAAGACTAAAAGTGAAGGTTTCTACTTCGAGAAATAAAAACCGAGATAAATCATTGCTCTTACCTTATCTCGTAACATCGAGAGCACAAGCTACCTCATAAATATGTTCATTTTTGTCCACTATTCCACACAAAAAGTCATCATTGGAACCTTATAGGTACTGATTTGGAATCCAAATGATGTTCTGCTCCCCTGATTGATGTGGTTCATTCTGTATTCTAGTCACAAGGGTTTCCCTTTTAAAAAAATTCTATCTTTCTGCTGTGATTTGCAATGGGTGAACTTCTTTTTCCAAACCCTTAAGCACACAGTACCTGCGACACACACTTTCCAACAATAGTTTGGATTTATAACCTTCAGAGGGGTGAAGCCTATTATTTTATGCTTCAATAATACTTTCTTTTAGAGTATCCTGGGATGA
Organism: Cryptomeria japonica; assembly: GCF_030272615.1. NCBI lineage: Eukaryota > Viridiplantae > Streptophyta > Pinopsida > Cupressales > Cupressaceae > Cryptomeria > Cryptomeria japonica. Next base: position 112,196,878 of record NC_081412.1, on the reverse strand, counting down.
GATGAGCACTTCATCATTTTTGCCTAATATTTCTCTAATGGTTGGCATAGGTCATCTGTTGGAGGGATTCTTATAATTCGGCTAGTGTGGGAACATTTTCTAGGGATTCTCAATTAGAATAGAGTTGCCATACATTCAAGGAGCACTTTTAAAAATTTAAGGGATAAGAGTCTTTCTCCCCAACAAAGTTGCCAAAAATCTATTGGTGAATAGGTTTTGCTACTGTAGCATCATAAAATTGCGACCCTGCAATTTTTTACCACATTTGGGTCTTCACATTGGTGAAATGAATCCCTAAGCCTGATTGGAGACCTGAGACATGCTTGCACCTCCTAAAACATGCATTTCCTCGCATCCTGCACTACCTACTCTCACTTCATGTCCTAAATTAGGGCAGGATTGGGGCGTGACGCCCCTGTCCTTGCCCTATTTTAGCCCCCCTTTACATTAATCCTACATTGGGCTTGTCAATTGTGAAGCAGGAAAAGGTTTTCTATGTCAGCCTAAGACGAAAAATCAGTCAAATAACCCTAATTGATGAGTATATAAGATGTGTTTTCCCCTCTCATTTGCATAAGTCAATGAGTTCAATAAGTTCAAGAAGCAAAATCAAGCATTCAAGCATTCAAGCATCTCAAGTCTCCTTTCAAGGCTAGGTGTTGCACTCAAGTCAAGGATTCAACCATTGAAGAGGAGATCCCTATCAACATTCAAAGCATTCAACTTCACAAAAAATTGTTTCGAAATTTCAATTGCATCCTCTCTTGAGGTGAATTCTACTTCAGTCATTTACTTGCAAGTACTTTTCATCATTTGGTTAATTCCAAAACTAGGGTTTGACTCCAACGACATTTCCTCTCTTTTCTGTGTGTAGGTTACAGGTGCACAACTATATTTGCAGGTTTAGGCTTCATTCTAAGAGATGAAAAAACCCTTTTCAGCGCATAGATTTTTCAAAGGATCAAGAACACTTTCAACTTGGTCCCAACAACTTTCGCTCAGATTTACAAGGGATCTTCGTCTCGGCATTTAACTACTAATTCCATGTGCACAGCTTCATCCTACATTTATATCTCAACTTATGATCATTTATTTACCATCTTTACACTTGGTCTCAATTCACTTAATTTATCTTATCCATTCTAAAAGAGGGGTTACTTTACTTTCCAAATTCATTTGCCAATTCACTTAGCATTCAATCTCTCTCCATTGATATTAGATCTAGTGAATTTAACCCCCCTCTTTTAAATGTAATGTTTGAAAGAGGTTGAAGAGGATCCTTTGTGAAATTTTCACTCCTTTCTTGAGGAGGGTAAAGATTTCCACTTGATCTCCTCATCACCCCTTTTTTACCATTACATTTTGGTGAACCCGACATCTTAAATGCTTGACATTTCACATTATTGCATATTTTTCATTTACAAGTTTAATTTTCTTGAAAAACTTAGTGGTTAATTCATTCAAAACCGTAGTTGTTAAGATTGGAAATGAACTTGTGTTTTGAAAAAATTGCTATCTATTGTTTTAGATTTGAAAAATTGCATTAAATTCAATTTCTTCTTTGTCTTGTTCAATTTGCAAATCAATTTTACAAAATTAAGTGGTTAATTGTCAAAACCCTAATTTTCAAAAATCAACTTCCACTTGTGTAATAATTCAATTTACATTTAATTTTTAGATTTGGAACTATTTCTAGCTTTGTCTTCTTGCCTAAAATTCAAATTTTCAACTTCCCTCCCTTTTCCAAAATTCAAAATTTTAAAAATTCAGTGTTTAGGTCCTAAAACCCTAATTTTCAAATTCACTTGGATTTTGTATAAATTTCAATTGATTTCAACCAATTTTAGTTTCCAAAACATTATCCAAGGTGGTCTTATCCATTAGGTTTGACCTTTTTCAAATTTGCAATTCAATTTCTTATCTTTTTCAAAACCCTAATAGGGTCCTATTTTCACGTTCAAACCTTAATTTCGCATATCTAAACTTTGTAAAATCAACCAATTTTTTGAGGTTAGCTCTAAAACCACCATAGCTTTCATCCTTGAAAAATTTCCGAAAAAGTTGGGCGGACCGTGTGCAACTTCAACATGGTCCCTAGCTTTTTTCCTGAAATTTCGAGAGACTGTTATGACTGTATTTAATTGCTTAAATCCAAAAAATTGGCTGATTTTGTTGAATTTTGATCCCTCAAAAATAAAAAACACTTCACAAATTCAACATCACAGCTTTCAAGAACATATTTAAAATTAAGTGGTTAATTGTAATCTGCCCTAATTTTAAAAATATAAATTTTGTCAATTTTAATTTTAAAGTTAAGTGGTATCCCATTGGCCCTAATTTTAAAATTTTAAAATTTTTTTCACCATAACAATTATTTTGAAAATTGTGTCATTTCTTCTTTCAATGAAGTTCAAATTGTATAATCATCATTTGTGCATTATTCAATTTTGCAAACTTTGTCCCTCAAATTCAAAATTCAAACTCAAATTTAAAATCCAAAATTTTCCTCTAGTGCCTGAGTTTTACCACTATTAGTCCTACCTCTACTATCCCCATTAGATGAAGCATTAGAATTAAGGCTTCCCAAGGTTTAATTCCTAAAAAGATGGAGCCTAATTTGGGTGACTTCTTCAATGAGGATAATGCTAATTCTTCCCATCCTAATAACATCCCTATCTACCCAATTGATGATTCCAATGATGAAGAAGAAGCTTTGACTAGAGTCTCCATAGGTCAACTTTCAAAATTACATAATCAATTTGACAACTTTCAAGAATGGATGTCCCAAGAATATCCTAATAGTGAAGCTCTTCCATTAATTGAAGGTTTAAACACATGATTCAAAGTGATAAGAATGGAATTGATATATTGTGTGGCATTGCTCACATTGTTGATTATAATGTCATGCCTATAAAGAATTGTGCTAAGAACTTAGGTTATTCAGAACCTCCTACACAAGTCAATCATTCTATTACTTTGGCCACTTCAATAGCTAGCATTCCTTCTTTCACTTCAAACATCATGGCTACATCAACTCAAAATGTCATACCTATAACCATTACTCATGGGGGAAATCCCTCTTCTTCATTCAATCCTCCATCTTTATCTATGCCTTCAATGAGTATCCCTATTGTCTCTCAGCCAATCAATATGACACAAGGGGGCAATTCATCCAATCATTCTATCCCTCCTTTTAGTGTCCCATTTCCTAGTCAATCATCACCTACGCCTACTTACCATAGTTTTCCACCACCCTATTCTCAATCAATGCCTTATTTCAATAACATCACACCACCTTCTCAATCAAACATGTCTAACATAAATTGTTCAACTGAAGAAACCATTAATAGCCTTGCCCAAATTGAGTCATCATTGAAACAACAAATTGCTTCTATGAGTCAATCCAAGTTTATTGCGCCCACATTTGATGTTGTGAGCCCACTTTCTCTTGATATTGTTAGAACTGTCCCTCCTAAACATGTTGAAGTCCCTTAATTGGAACTCTATAATGGAAAAGGTGATCCTTTAACACATGTCAAAACATTCCAAACTTTGTGTACTGATTTTGCTTATGATCAAAGATTGCTTGCCAAACTGTTTACTAAAACACTAAGAGATAAGGATTTACAATGGTATTGCTCTTTGTCTTCCTATTCTATTACTTGTTTTCAACAATTAGCTAATGCTTTTATTCAACAATTTCAAAACAACATAGGTCCTAAAATCACTTTGACTTATTTAATGTATTGTAAACAAGGTGTTAAAGAAAAAGTGGCTGATTTCATTGGTAGATATAAGCATTTGTATTCTCAAATTTCTTTTACAATGCCTGATAATGATATTCAAATATTTTTTTATTTATAATTTACAAAAGGACATTAGGGAAAAACTTATCCTTTCTGAGTTTACTTCATTTCCGCAATTGTGTGCAACACTTCACAATTATCAACTGACTATGAGTCAACTGGAGCAATCTACTCCTATGGCTCCAAGTGATAAGGGTGAGAGTGCTCAAAAACCATTTGCAAAGTTCAAACTGAATAAAGGTTTCATCAAATTAAATGACACAATCAACAACAACAATGTGAATGCTACAATAGGTGTGCCTCCTATTTCTAACAAAAGAGAAAGATAATTTACTCCTTTGAATGTGTAGCATCATAAAATTGCAACCCTCACAATTTTGATCACATCTTAGACCCTCACTTATGCAAGTGCATCTCTCTACTCCACTAAGACCCCTCTCTACACCTTCATCCTGATTCTTCTCCCATCTCAGCCCTAATGACACCTTAGGACCCTATCCAAGCCCAAAGATAGGGTAGCACAAGGGTGTGGTGCCCTTGTCCTCCCTCTTAGGGTGGCCCTAAGATGGGTCCCTCCGACCCTTGAACCCAGTTTGTTCCTCGGGGACTTAAATCCCCCAATGTCAGCCTTCAGTGAGATGAAAATAAATCTCCTAGGCTAGTATAAAAGGGGATCTAGCTCTCTCATTTGCATAACAAGGAATAAGCAAAAATATACAAGCATAAGGAGAATAAGTGAAGTTCAAGTGGCAGAGCTCCATTATTGTCATCAAGAATCTATCAAGTTCTCTTCTTCATGTGTATTTGTCATTCATCCATTGGAGCAACATTACAAAATTTATTTGCAAGCATGTGTGTGTGTTAGGGTTTTGTCGTGTTACATGTCATTTCATACAACATTTATGATTACATTCAAGAAGCAAAGCAACAATCATAAATCAATTGCAAATCTACAAGGTATGCATTTTCATTATTTACAGTTAAGCATTTGCAATTACTTTCTTTCAAGGTTGATTCCTCAACCAGGGTTTAATTCAAACAAACCCCCATCCACAACCCTTCTTTCCTTATTTTTTGTGTGTAGGTTGCAGGTGCATAGCTGTAATTGCAGGTTTGGACTTCATTTGCAGAGATGGAAAAACCCTTTTCGGCGCGTAGATTTTTCAGAGGACCAAGTACACTTTCAACTTGGTCCTGATGAATTTTCTCCAAATTCGCAGGGTAGATCTGTATCAGTATAAATATCTCATGTCTGAAGTTACAACGCGATCCTAAACCGGTAGCTCCCTATTTCATCCATTTTTGTCTTCTTTTCTACATAGTCAACAAGTCAACATATCTATTCACAAAATAAGGTAAATCACATTCCAACCCTTGCAATCTAGTTGGTATTCACATCCTTGGATTTGGATCTAGTGGATTCAAGCCCCTCTTTTGAATGTAAAGTATTTCCCAAGTGAAAATCCTCCTAGTGGTTTCCTTTCTCTATCATAGGTGGGGAACCACTAGGATCCAATTTTCCACTTTACAGATTGAATCTTTGCATAGCATCATGTCTCAATTATTACAAAGAAATGTTATCAACCTTCCTCCAATAAAACCAGTTGATCCTTCTAAGGCAGCCTCACCTTACTTTGATAATAATTATTTTTGTCAATTTAATCGTCAATGTGGTTATCATACTGAGAAATGTTTTGCATTAAAAAGTAAGATTCAATACATGATTGATAATAATACTATATCTATGGCAGGTGTGAATGATAAGGGAAACAAATCAGTATCTCCTCCTAATCAAAATCTTAAGATTTTTACTGATCCTTTACCCTCTCATACCTCTAATGTGATTAAGACTGAACATAGCTCTTTTTCTCCCCCTGATCTTACTACCACAGCTTCAAATTTAGTGAATATGATAGAGAAACAAGAAACACCTAAGGATTCATGTATCACATTTGACACTAGAAAAACTATTACAAAACCTAATGGACCTTTATACAGAGTTGTGAAGATTCAAGATAAACCTTGTCATTGTGTGCTTATTGATCCCTCTTGCATGGTTAATGTCATCACTGAAGAGTATCTTTTCACTTTATGTTTGCATAAACCAATCTATGATTATACTAATGTGGTCGTTAAGTTATTTGATGGATTTTCTTGTCCTACTATTGGCTCTATCACACTCCCTATTCAGGTTCACACTAAATCTATGGATGCCAACTTTGTTATCTTTCCTTCCTCTGAACAATTTCGTGTGAAGTTAGGTTACCCTTGGCTATCTTCCATGAGGCTATTTCTTCTCCAATACATAAATGTTTGAAATTATAACTGTTAACCATAGCTTATTTCGACCAGCTGAAAGAAGCCCAGGTGTTCCTATTGATTACTTTTGGCCTCAACAATTTCAATCTCTTCCACCAATAAGTGATACTCTCTTTCAATCTTATCATAAATGGAAGAAAGATATGATCTTGTCCTTAAGCCAACCTAGAACTCCAACACTTGATATTCCCACTATTCTTGAAGATGAAGTTCTTCCTCTAATGGATAGAACTAATCTTCCTCCTAAGGAAGAATCCCAACCTATTCCTATGGATGAAACTATGCCTTCTCCTAAGAAGATCAATAATATTTCTCCTAAGGTTAGGCCTGGACCTCCTCCTCATGATGGACTTGGTATCCTTCCTACACCAAACACTCCTCCTTTATATGGTGTAGTTCCCCCTCCTTTCTCTTATAGAGAGAAGAGACCTTCCTCTCCTCTTGTTCAACCTAAGAGACCTCAACCTAAACCTCCAACTACCAAAGATGAGAATATTTATCCTTCAACAAATATTCCTCCTTTAATAAATATTCCTCTTTCTTCTCGGCCTTTCGCTAAGACTCGATGGAATTGTTGTGCGAGAGATCGTCAATGAAAATGCCGTGCTAGAGCTCGTGAAGTTGTTTCTCAAACTATTCAATCTCCCAAAACACCAATAATTGACATGATTCCCTTTTCTCCTAAACAAGATGTTGAACCTAAATCTCCAAATCATAAGTTGCAGAAAACATGTGATGGTTTCACTTCTATTCATGTTTGAGATCCTCTCTCTATAAATCTCGATGAAGAAATAGGTGAAAATGTTATTCATGATGGCAATACAACTCCTAATGATTCTGATAGTGAATATGAATATGTTGATGTTGACAAACATTTATCTACAAAATTTTCAAAAGCCTTAATCCTAGCTCCTAGAATCCAATAAAGTGACTTAGCACATGAGCATAGTCCTTATTTGGATCTTGTGATAGCTCCATCTATTGTGCTCGATGTCACTCCTCTGGCATGTTTCTATCCTTCTCGAAATAGTGATCAGCAAGATCGGGAGGTGGATTTCATGCTAGACTAGCTACATTAGCAGCGTAGATCCTCTACCTCTCTCTCTCTTTTCTTGCTCTTTTGTGACCATTCTTCTATGTGTACCCTTATTCTTCTATTTGTTTTCCCTAGTAATATCTACATGAGGATGATGGGAAGCAATGAGATCTCTTTTGGTCTCTTTCATGTTGACTCAAAAGACACCCGTGTTCCTTTTCTTCCAAGGTAGCTTCCTTTCTTTGGGGAATGATGACTATTCTATGCATATATATACATGATATACATGAGTACAACATACTGACCCCGAAGAAAGTGAAACTACCTCATGCTTTGTGTTTTGTGTTCATTATCCTTGGGTTTATTCCTCAATTGGGAGCTAAATCCTTGTGTTAATGTGATCCCTCTCTCTCTCTCTTGGGTGTATCCTACCTTAAAGAAATCGCTCCCGATAAGGTGTGCACGATCTCTTTAACATGGGGGTATACACTCCACTCATATTTTCCATCTTGATACCTAAAGTTACTTAATGAACTTGACCTTACTTTGTAATTTTTTGGTATCCTTTCTTTTTCATGACTCATAGTGAGGGGAACCTTACTACTTGCAGTCATGGTTCTTCCCTTTTAATTTGTCAATTGAAGTCGTAAGATCCTTATTCCACTGGGGGCTTGGTGTATCTTGCCTCCTTGACGTGGTGAAAGTCTTTTAATCTTGTTTCCTTGTACTTTACCGGTAGTATTGGTGTACGCTTATACTCTCGCTAAAGTGGGGGCTAAATGTAGCATCATAAAATTGTGACCCTGCAATTCTCGACCGCATTTGGGTCTTCACATTCATGAAATGAATCCCTAAGCCTTATTGGAGACCTGAGACATGCTCGCACCTCCCAAAATATGCATTTCCTCACATCCTGCACTGCCTGCTCTCACTTCCCATCTTGAATTAGGGCAGGACAAGGGCATGGCGCCCCTATCCTTGCCCTATTTTGGGCCCCCTTTGCATTAATCCTGCATTGGGCTTGTCAATTGTGAAGTGGGAAAATGTTTTCTATGTCGGCCTAAGACACAAAATCAGTCAAATAACCCTAATTGACGAGTATATAAGATGTGTTTTCCCCTCTCATTTTCATAAGTCAATGAGTTCAATAAGTTCAAGAAGTGAAATCAAGCATTCAAGCATTCAAGCATCCATTGAGCATCTCAAGTCTCCTTTCAAGGCTAGTTGTTGCATTCAATTCAAGGATTCAACCATTGAAGAGGAGATCCCTATCAACATTCAAATCATTCAACTTCACAAACAACTCTATCAATATTTCAATTGCATCCTCTCTTGAGGTGAACTCTACTCCAGCCATTTACTTTCATTTACTTTCAATTACTTTTCATCATTTGATTAATTTCAAAATTGGGGTTTGACCTAAAGGCAAACCCCCAATCCCAACAACATTTCCTCTCTTTTTTGTATGTAGGTTACAGGTGTGCAACTGTATTTGCAGGTTTAGGCTTCATTCTCAGAGACAGAAAAACCCTTTTTGGCGCGCGGATTTTTTGGAGGATCAAGTACACTTTCAACTTGGTCATGACAACTTTCACTCAGATTTATAGGGGAGCTTCGTCTTGGCATTTGACTGCTAATTCCAGGTGCACAGCTTCATCCTACATTTCTATCTCAAGTTATAATCATTTTTTTACCATCTTTACACTTAGTCTCAATTCACTTAATTTATCTTATCCATTCTAAATGTGGGGTTACTTTACTTTCCAAATTCATTTACCAATTCACTTAGCATTCAATCTCTCTCCATTGATATTGGATCTAGTGAATTCAACCCCCCTCTTTTAAATATAATATGTGAAAGAGGTTGAAGAGGATCCTTTGTGAAACTTTCACTCCTTTCTTAAGGAGGGTAAAGCTTTCCACTTGATCTCCTCATCACCCCTTTTTCACCATTACAGCTACCTAACTTTATATCTTAACACCCAAAAAGGTAACAATCTGACCAACAGTTGAGATAAGTATGATGTCCTTCTATACATACTCTCTGCTTGTTTTACAAGGTGCAACTATGTTCCAATAATTCACAAAAAACTTTAAACTTATCGATGCTTTTAACCTGAAATCAAATAAAGTAGAGATTTTAACTAGAATGCTTTTAAAAGGCAAAGAAAAACATACTAGAGATAAGAAAGAGGATACAGAGATTCTCTTTCATACAACAAATTTCTTAAAATATCATCATACTATTGGATCATTTGTTCAAAGCCAACTTTTCAACAACAATATACATAGTTTGTCATTAAAGATTCTCAATAGATACTAGGAAGAATTAGCCAAAAGCAATGTATTAAACATAAGAAGAAAAAACACTAGGTGTAACCATAACATAAAGTATATGATTTACGAAATTGCATTCAAACAATTTTATTCATATCTATCAAAAACTTACAAAGTTTTCTCACAAAGTCATCAAAAAGGGAGATCCTCTAATCACTATTGATTCATAACATATATAGTCACTTCATCATAACCATCTCAGGAAGTAACAATTTATTTAAAATGATCATTTCCACAACAAGAACTGAAAAGTCATTAAATCATATTGGCCCACTAGAACCCATAACTCAAAAGCCAAAAATCCCCTATTCTTATGTTGTTTACATTAATTCATAATTAACAACATTAATTAACAAGGGAATTTGGATTCCTTTCAGCTTTGAGTAGCTTTTGGAGTTGTGTGTCATGCAATTTAGCCTTTTCTTCTTCCTCTTCTAGCACCAGGATCACTCTCATGTACTCAGTGAAGCTTCTTTTGCACTCCCATGCTAAATTTGTCAATCCAAAGAGGATGTCTTCTTATGGGTCTTTCATAAATTCTATGTCAGGTTGAATCACTGGAGCAGTACCATTTCCTGACAACACTATCCTTCAAGACTAAATTTTCTTTCCATGATAGAGGGTACTCTGTCTCAGTAATATGTAACTGAAAGGATGCCAAAGTGGATTGCTTCAAGTTGCATTTATTGCTGCAATAATTCCTTCTTATAAGCATCGATTACGAATTTATTCTTGTCTCTCCTCCTTCCTTAAGGAATTACCCTCGTGTATTTTAGAAAAATCAGTTTGTTCTTTCCAAGCTAATGCACTCAGTTTGGAGATGATGTCACTTTATTAATTTTGCAGCTAATTCAAATCGAGTTGGACTACAAGAAACTAATCTTCATGGGGTAACACCATTCTGACTTGAAATAGGGGAACAATCCATACCAAAAATAGACTAAAATGGTTGTTATAGGAACTAACAAATCTTTGTCTTCTTCAGGTAGACACTAATACATTACTCTTGCCAACTTTGGCAAGTAATAATGAGTTTAGAAATATCACTATTTCTTATTTATGAGTTTGTTTTCAAACTCATTAAATGTTGGCTAGTGAGGAGTAATATCACCTATTTTCAAAAATAGCACTGCCACCTTTGTATGCCTCTCTCAGTCCAATCTGTTATAAAGAAGTGATACTTTTCTAGATTTTCTAAAAGATTATGCCTAAGGCTATGTTGAAATATTAAGGGGAAGAATACATGTGGCCTCCTAGTTGCATTTTCAACTATCAACTATAAATTTGGGATTGTTTCATACTCATGATTCATCCCTATTTCAACTATCAATTTGGGATTGTTGCATCCTCATGCTTCATCCTTATTTAATGCACCATTTGTATTAGATAGAGTGTTTCATTATTGAAACTAGATATTTTCTATCATGTGGCTTATAGAGGTTGTTGCATGCTCAAAACCAAAGCAAAGTCTTAGATGAGGTGCTTCGTTCCTGAAACTAGACGACATCATAGTAGGATGAGTTGACTACCATAACACAAATTGCTAGACCTTTTGACCCTTCCTTTTTATTTGCAAGATGAGTTGACTAGCATAACACAAGTTGCTAGAAATTTCAACTTTCTTTTTCCATATGGAATACCTAGCATAACACAATTTTCTAGCCCATAGATTTCATGTTCCTTCCCATCTCTCCCATGAACCATAACACAACACACTTTGCTAGTGTTGGATCATGGTCTTTTCTCCTTTCAACTGGTGTATGCCCTTTTAATTTCTATAAGTCCACTTGTTATCTTGTAATAACATGTTGAGGTTAACATTAGTGGTTGAGACATTTTGATTATCGAGGTCTCCTCAACTAGTTGACTTGGAACTTTTTGTTTAGTACTAACGTTGTTTTCTTTGTAAAGGTTACTTGCATGGATTGATAGAATTCTATGCTCAGGGGATTGGCCATATCTTAGTGTTATCCTATCCCTATCTTGTCTTTCTCTCAGATGATCTACCTTTTCATTTCTATTTTACCGAGATTATGACTGTAAGATTATACTCCGCTAAAGTGGGGTCTAAATGTAGCATTGTAAATTGTACACCTTTATTAGTGTGTCTAATTTCAAACTCTCCTAACACTCATTTTATATTTACTATTCCTCTATGCATTATGGAGACTTTATTGTAATTAATTAATATTTAATTCAATATTATGAGTCTTATTCCACTTTATCATATAATCACTCTATTATTTGGGCCCTTAAATCTAGGTGTGACCTTTATCTTTATATTATCCTAATTTATCCTTATTCCCCAATTTCAAATTCCAAAATATATTTTGCATATCGATACATCATGTTTTGAGCCATCAAGTTGGAATTAGCATTAGAACCCCGTTATCTTGCATCCCTAAAAATTCAAGATAAAATTGTCAAAACCAAGACAAACACACGCCCTTGGTCCTACACTTTTTCCCCCTAATTTTGGGAGGATAATTTGGTGGTCCTACCCAATTCAAATCTAGCTCCATGTCGAAATACACCAAATCAAAGTTGGCCTAAAGTTGATTTTAATTGTGAAATCCCTAAATAATACGTCCTCCTCAATTCTTTTCAACATCTAGAACATCTCACCTCATGCTAGCATTATCATCCAATTCAAGAGCAATTTTTCTTCTTCAAGAGCAAATTTGACTCAAGGAGCAACAAACTACATCAAGACATCTTCATATTATGTTTCAATTATGGTTTCGTGATATATTTTATGTAATTTATCATGTTATTGTATCAACAAATGGGGGAATTATACTAAGAGCATTGCATCACTTATTAAAGGTATAATCATCTACATTTAAGCATTTCAATTTCAGATCTAGCCTTGCCCTCAAAATACAAGATTTTTCAATTCAATTTAAGTTCTATTTCTATTTTAATTAAGGTTAATTCTAAACCTATGGTTTGAACTAAGAAAACCCTATCCAAAATACCCTTTCTTTCCTCTTGTGTGCAGCTACAGGTACCTAGTGGAGCCAGGAAGATCATAAAGCGACTAGGATCCAAAACTGAAGCACCCAACCAAAATTCATTAGAAAGTACCTGGAGAAAGGCTCTTGGGCCACCATGGTCCTAGAATAGGGTTATTTGGGCACCCTGATTCTATACTAGAGCATTTTGGGCATCATGGTCCTCCAATATTAGGTCCAAATTTGACTAGGACCGTTTACGATGTCTCAGAGACCTGGTTGCAGACCCATGTTAAAAAATTCAACTATTTGGATAGGGATATGCCCTAAGCACCATCATTACATCAATTTTAACTCACTTATTAGGAAAAGGTGAACTTTTGGATTTCCTTTTGATTTACATACATGTTATGAAGTTTCAATTTCAATATTAGGTAGCATAATCACTCCAAGTTGCTAGTTCATGCATGTACCTTCCTACTCTAGATTTGGCATTCAATTTACATCCTTTCAATTGCATTTTAAACTCAAACAAAAGGAATAGAATATAATTGTTATTAAACCCTCTTTCTAATATAAATGAGGTTGGATCTATTTATTTCACTTTCCTTTTAATGTGATGTGAGTGAAAGTTAGGTCATTTCCTAGTTTACAAAGTTTAACTTGTGAAACCCTAAATTTCTCTACCTTTACAACATTATTAGTGTTTTCAGTTACAAAAATGAACCTGTGAAACCACCAATGGTTATGAATCTTCATCCAAATGTTCCTCAATCACAAAATACACCAATGATAACTATTTGGGGTGTTAAAAACCCATCTCAACCCCATGGAACTTTGCAAAGTTTAAATAACTCAAAATAGTAATAATAATTAAGATGTGTCAAAACAATGTCATACTCATGAAATTGCTCACACCTATAACACTATAAATATTAAACAAGATAAACAAACACCATTTATTCCACCTTCAATTTCACTTTTTCTTCCACCTTCTCAACCTAAGCTTCCTCTAACACTAGGTCTCTTTCAACATGTTGGTAAAGAGTAGGATCTTGTTGAGAAACTTTGTGCTACTCCAACTAAAATATCACTCTGAGACATGATAAAAACATCACCTACATACCATAGAATAGTATATAAGGCTTTACAAAGATTATTTGTTCTATATTTTATTAGACTGAATAATGTAGCAGCTCTGTTGGATTATATGTATGCAACAAGTTTGGACATAGTCTTCTCACAATGTGATTTACCCCCCATAGATTCAACAAAAACATGTTCCTCTCATGATCATGGTTGTTATCAATTTTAATAGAATAAATTATACCCTCAATAATAATAGATTAGGTCTTATTGTTTGTATTATATATCTATTATGTTATATTGATGTAGATATGTCTCTTATTTAGCCTGAGTTTCTTTCTATCTGTGGATTTGATAGTGTGGGTAGGAACTCGTTAGGTACAATCAAACTACTAGTTAAGGTGGAACCTATGAATTTACCTACACTCATCCATATTATGCTTGAGGTACTTTCATATAATCTCCTTCTTGATAGGTTGTGGATTCATGCCACAAAAGGCAATCTCATCTACTTTTTGTAGAAAGAGTAAATTCATCTATAATAATAAGATTCATAGAATTGGGGCTAATTAATAATTTGAATAATTATTTACAAAAAGAGGTCGATGGTCAATCTCTTCTATCAAGATCTATTCATACTTTAATTCCTTCTTCCTCGAAAGTGGATCCCCCACCTCTTGTTTTATAATGACATGGATAAGGGATGAAAATCACATATGAGAGAGCTCTTTGGTGATGATTGGGGTTCATTAGACTTTACATCTTCCTTCATTGGAGAGTATAACATCTCACAATCAAAACTTGATACTTTGAAGATATTTTCGATATGAATGCTTCTACTTCTTATTCGCAAACACATAAATTTATAACCAAACATCTGCTAATTTGACAAATTATTTGAGTACACATCTACTTTTGAATTTTTCACTAATGGTAAGCCACATTATTCATAAGAAATAGCCTCCACTTATGGCAATGGATATAAAATATTATCTCAATTTGGGTAGAAAGATAAACGTTGTAAAATATTATTTAGTTTGAGGAATCACATAATTCAAAGACTAATGAATATTTCTTATTAATATCTAAAATATTTTGGGCTAGTAGTTATTATTCTTATTTTATATTATTTTTTAATAGTTTTAGAAAAGGCTTAACTATGCTAATGCTTATTTTTATAGTGATTAATAGGCTTGGAAAAAGCATTTACAACACTCATGGTGTATAGAAAAAAATAATGAATCCTCTTGATGGATGTAATGGAGATGTCCTATGTTCACATCATTTTTCATTTAACAAATTAGGAAATGAGGATATTTTTGTAAAATTTATTACGAAATCAACCAATAAGATATTGTATTAGAAGATAAAAAACTAAGGAATGACCATGTTTTGACAACGGTACAAGAAGCTAGGGAAAATATAGTTGGCAGCTCAATTTTGATACCAAGTTCTAAGCAAAAGCCTTCTATTTGAACAAACATGTCCCTAGTTTTCCTATCAAATAAGTGTTAGGAAACTCATTTAACATATAATTTTTTTAGTGAGGGTATTTATTATTGGTTAGTATGATTAGTTAAAATCTAAACATTAGCAATGGTTCCTTACTCTATTAACAAAGTTGAATGGTTCAATATTAGCCCACAAGGAATCAAGTTTTGTTGATTGCAAGGCTCCCACATAATAAGGGATAAGGTTGGTGCTAGAGAAAATAAGGTTTTGTCCTAACTAATTCCTTAGTGTAGACCCATTCACAAGTTAAGGTAACTCAAGTTCTAGGTGTTGTTTCTGGAAGTTAGTTATAATGGGATCATGTATCTCATTTACGTCTTGTGTCCTAGGTCATTTAATATTTGTTCTAAGTGGTTGTATAATAATATAGGACTGAGACACATTTCAACATCCTATTTAATGTTATCACTCACCTTGCCTATAAAGAAATTCTCATGTACACTTTGTAATTTATCCCATTGATCATCATTTGGTCATATCTCATAGATCTTAATATTAAGCAAGCCCATTTCTTGCATACTCTATCATGGAAGGTTTCTTATGTTTTTGAAGGTGGTATTAGGTGTTTAGTTATTATTCAACTCCTACATGGTATTAAATTAATGGTCATGGAAAACCCTTCTCAGATATAAGGGTAGAGCTATTTCCAAATGAGAGATTGTAATGGTGAAAATTAGGGTTTCCACCATTAGATGTAGTAAAGCCACTAATTTTGCTTAAGGACCATTACATTAGGAAAAGATAAGAATTAGATAGATTTAAACCTAATAGATCTAGATTCTGATCTAATTCCAAGGGGGTTATAAATGTGTCTCTTTTTTCCCTGGAGTGGAATTGCTAAAATTAGGGTAAATGAGCCAAAATTGAGGTAAATATGCACAAACAGTGAGCTATAGTCATCGGATCGAGCCACAAACCTAGATATGAGCAATGTAAGAGTGTTTGGATCTATTCCCAAAAGGAGCTCCTAAGTTTTTGGGACCATGGTGGAGGTCACCCTGGTCCTCCGCTCTTTTCATACTCTAATGGGGGATATGTTCATCATTATAAATAAAGCCAATTTTGAAGATGATAACTTTGTACCTACTTCCTAACATAGAAAGAAGGGGAAATAGGTTGGAAATAGGGGTTTTCCTAAGTCAAACCCTGGTGTAGGAATTAACCTTGAATGAAATATTGCAAATACTGAAATAAACAATGGAAAGATAGACCTTAGATCTGAAATGACTGATAATGATGCTTTGCTTCTTAAATGTAATCACATATGTTGTATGAAATGGCATGAACATTAAAAAACCCTAATCACACACACATGATTGCATATAAATGATGTAATTTTGGTCCACAGTGAATGAATGAAAAATATGCAGCCTTAAAGAACTCTAAAAATTCTTGTTAATGCTTCACGAATGCGATGTTTGATATCTTGAATAGATAGATAGCTTAGATTGGATTAGATTAAAAAGAGTTGAGAAGGATGCTTTATATAGGGATTTCATAAATGAAATCACCTTTAGGCCGACTTAGAATAAATATATTTTCACACAAAGCTAAATTTGAATAGGATAACATCGCCCAATCATCATCCCAAAATTTGGGAAAAAAAGCGTGGGACCATGCTGGTGGGCGCCATGGTCTCGACCACTTTTTCCCAAATTTCTAGGGATGAAATCTATCATGATTCTAATGCTAAATCTATCTCAGTGGATCAACCAAAGATGTGTAGATATGTAAAATATGCTTTGAGAGTTGAAATTAGGGCAGGATTAAGGAAAAATCAAGATAAAATGATAATGGGCACA
This sequence comes from Cryptomeria japonica, assembly GCF_030272615.1. Lineage (NCBI taxonomy): Eukaryota > Viridiplantae > Streptophyta > Pinopsida > Cupressales > Cupressaceae > Cryptomeria > Cryptomeria japonica. Next base: position 112,180,026 of record NC_081412.1, on the reverse strand, counting down.
CCTATAATTAAGGGCCCAAATAAGAGTGTGATGATGTAATAAAGTAGAATAAGACCCATAATATTGAATTAAATATTAATTAATTATAATAAAGGTCATATAATGCATAGAGGGAAGGGAAATACTAAAATAGGTGCTAGGAGAGTGTGAAATTGGATGCACTAATAAAGGGCGTGCAATTTACAATGCTACATTTAGCCCACACATTAGCAAAGTATGAGCTTATGGTCATACTCTTAGTAAAGTAGAAATATGATAGAGAGGATCAAATAGGAGCATAATCACAATGAGATAAGACTTCACTAATTTCGAGGAACCAAGACCCCAACCGTAGGATCTTAACTCACACAATCATATGCAAGGACACATAACATAAGGGGTTAATACTGAAAACAAGACCTCAAGTCAACTAGCCGAAGAGATATTGATAATGAAAATGTCTCAATCACTAATATCATTCTTAAAAATGTCATCTCAAGAACACAAGTGATCACATAAAAGAGCAAGAGCACGCATCATCCATGAACTACAAATAGAAAATTTATGAGCTCATGAGAAGAAAGAGGAGACATGGATACACATTCTAGATTTTTTTTCTAGGTGATCCATGAGAAGAAGAATGAGAGGGGACATGGATACACATTCTATATGTGTTTTTATAGGTGATCCATGTTGGGGAGGAGAGTAGGAATAGTCTAGTTGTGTTTTGCTAGTTCCACTCATCCTCATGCATGTGTGCAAGTGATGTTTGGTTTCAAGCATATAGCACCTTGTATAAGAGTTTATTTTCTCTATTTTTGAGCATGCTTCAACATTTTTAAGACAAAGAATGCAAATGCAAATTCCAAGGGGTGAAAGTTTGGTTTTAGAAACATCTTGTATAAGAGTTTGTTTTCTCTAGTTTCAATAACTTGTAACCTTACTTAAGATAGATATATGCCTGGTTTTGAGGACATCTTGTGTAAGAGTTTGTTTTCTCCGATTTCAATGATGTGCACCCCTTCTAAGACATATATTAATGTTGCATCTAGTTTCAGGCGTGAAGCATCTCGTATAAGAGTTTGTTCTCTCTAGTTCCAAGTTTGAACACCTTGTTTAAAAAATGCAAAATATAGTAAAATATGGTACAAAGAGGGCGATATGAATGCCCCCCTCCCTTAAGATGTCAACATAGTCCTATGTTGATGTCTTAAGGGAGCTAGAAACAAGGATGCCCACCTTTCGACACAAAGGAGATATCCTTTAGGCAACAATATTCATAAATCCCAGCTAAAGAGGGAATACTCTTATAAGCAAGGATAAGATAGTTGAAAAAGAGATATATTTCAACAAGTCTAAAGAGGGTCCTTGGAGGAGAAGAGATCTTTGCTCAAAATACATCTAACTCCAAGAGGAGTTCTTAAACAAACATAACATCTTCTACCAGAAGAAGGGAAGGAGAACAAGAATACATACCTTCCCCATGTTGCTAGGTAAAAGGGATTCTTGATGAAGGATGACACACTTTTGACCCAATGGGAGGGATTTGTTTATAATAGACATATATTTCCAATAGAAAAAGAGGTTGTATTCAAGGATACACACCTGTTGCATAAGAGATAATCCTTGAGAAAACAAAAACTTCACACAAGGAACGACATCAAATTATATGCAAACACCACTCAATAAAGGAAAAGTGAATCCTTAGAAAGGATAAGGGAGATATCATTTCCCCCAACTATAGGGACAATAAGAAGAATTAGAAAACCTCTAAGGAGATATTAGACATAAATAAATCTACAATATACTCACATGAAGGAATATTCAATGCAAGAAAAGACATTAATGTATGTAAATTGTAACTCTAAACAAGAGGTAATCTTCAAAGGGAAAGAGAGAATTAGAAGAAGGATCACAAACTCCCTTAAGGAGATATTAATCATAATAGATATACAATTCCATGCAAGAAAGGACATCAAAGTATGAAAAATGCAACCCCTAAAGAAAATGGTGAAATCATGAAAGAAGAAAGATAGGATAAGGTGGAATAATATTCTTGCCCCTTAAGCATAGAGACAAGAATAAATAAACTATTATGTTGCTCACCAAGTATGATTACACCTAAAATTGTACCACCATGAATGACAATGAGCCCCATATAGGTAAGCCAACAATGTCACATAGTGAGGAGAAATATAATAGGAACTTGATTGTTATTTGAAATGATCATGAAAAATATGCCATTCATCATCACTTGTTACTTTTATGGTCTTTGGAGCTGCAAAATGGAAATCTAGATTTTGAAACAGTCTGGAAGGGAACCTAAAAATTTAGATTTGAACTGGGAGGACCAGGGCGTTGGGCACCATGGTCCTGAGGAGGACCAAGGTGTTGGGCACCCTGGTCCCTGGGTGTCAGGCTGAAGTTTATAGCAGAGAAGTGAATTAAAATTTGCATAAAGAGGATTGGACAAGACATTAGTTTGTTGGGATACCATATAGGAATGAGAAGATGTAAATCCACTAGATAATGGAGGAGGGGATGTTGACAAAGGAAGAGGTTGAAAACCTATCTTTTCATTAGAGAAGTATGATTTCTCATGACTTTGTTGCACACATCTTAAAACTTGTCCATTGTATCCACGTGTAGGATTAGGAGAGAGTTTTCTCTTAGGTGGAATTGGATTAAAGTTAAAAGAGGCCCATCAATATCTAGACATGTGTTAGGATAATAGTTTTGAGTATCAAATTTAGTCATTTTAGATTTTATACAAAAAGAAGGTTTGAAATGCAATGAGCCCCAATCATCCTCCAAGAGTTCTTCTCTAAAAACTTATTTAGTAGGAGATGGTGTATTTGTCCAAATTTGAGAGAGGATTGTAGGAACTACAAATTATATTGTGCTCCAATTTGTATATTCTTGTCAACTTCCAAAGCAAACATTTCATTATTATATATGTAAGGAATTGCATGATAATCGGGTTGATAAATCATCCCATCCTTAACAACAATTTTAGGTTCTTCAGCAACATGAATATCATTGATTGTATCTTGGTTAGGTTCTCCATCTCTAGGAGAGAGAGCATTGAAAACATGATGGGAAATGGTATTATCCTCTTGTTCTAAAGTATCTTCATGACAAACCTTAGGAAAGGGACAATCATGTCTTATTGATGCTTCATATCTAGGGGAAAGGTTATTGAAATTAATAGAAGGTGTCCAGGGGGTTGAGCTTAGTTGGTTAAATCATCGAGTTCTCAATGTGGTGACCTAAGTTCAACTCCCATGAGGGATAACTTTGTGGAATTCTAAGTTGTTACTCTTAGTCTTCCATTGGTTGTATTTGTCACATTGTTTAAAGTGGATTTCTAAGTTGTGACCCTTGGTCTTCCAATTGTTGTTTCTAGTTTGGTGCTCGAAAGGAGCTAGTATTTGTAATAAGTTTGCTCAAAAGGAGCTGGTATTTGTAATAAGTTTGTAACGTGGATGCTCGAATGAGAAAAAAATGTGCTTTATTGTAATGTTGTTCTCTGATACTTAATACAAAAAAAAATTAATAGAAGGTGAAGTGTTATTAAAGGAATTCTCACTTATATCAACTTCTTTTACCATAATATCATCCTCTTTGACCAAGGTACCCTCATGGAGGAGGAACATATTAAGAGAAAATCCATATCATCCTCCAATAGGGAGATCATTGAGAGAAGTGCTAAAATATTTTTTTGCATTAATATGTCCTCTTTAGGGAGAGAAACTTTGGGAGAGAAATCATTGAAAGGCTCATAAAGAGGATTTTCATACATCTTTAATCCTTGCAACTTAAGAACATCCTTTTGTAAAAATAAATTTGACAATTTTCTAGTTTAAGAAAAAGGAAACTTACTTACAAAATTGAAAATTATAATATTCACAAATCAAATCTGCAATAATTGATCCAAATTGGATAACTCATAAGTTCATTTTTAGAATTAAAATTAGGGTTTTTGTGAATTTAACCTCTAAATTTATGTAATTCAAATTGAAAATGAGATCTACGAGGGAAATTTTGAATTTTAAATTAAATGAATAATTAGATATGAAATAATAAATCCAAATTAGACAACCCACAAGCTCAACTTTAGAATTAGAAATTAGGGTTTTTGTGAATTTCACCTCTAAATTTTTGAAATCCAATAAAAATTTTAACTTAAAAATGTAAATTTAAATTTGAAATGCATAAATACTCAAATCTGAGAACATAAATCAAAAAAAAAAAAGTGCAAGATGTCAGGTTCACCAAAATGTAATGGTGAAAATTAGGGTTTCCACCATTAGATGTAGTAAAACCACTAATTTTGCTTAAGGACCATTACATTAGGGAAAGCTAGGAATTAGATAGATATAAATCTAATAGATCTAGATTTTGATCTAATTCCAAGGGGGTTATAAATTTTCCTCTTCTTTCCCTTTAGTTGAATTGAATTGTTGAATTTAGATTGAATTGTTGAAATTAGGGTAAATGTGTCGAAATTGAGGTAAATTGCGCAAACAGTAAGCTACAGTCATCGGATCGAGCCACAAACTTGGATCTGAGCAATATAAGTGTTTAGATTCATTCCAAGAAGGAGCTCCTAATTTTTTGAGACCGTGGTGGTGGTCGCCCTGGTCCTCCACACTTTTCACACTCCAATGGGGGATCTGTTTGTCACTGTAAATAAAGCCAATTCCAAAGATCGCAACTTCGTACCTTCTTCCTACACATAGAAAGAAGGGGAAATAGGTTGGGAAAAGGAGGTTTGCCTAATTCAAACCCTGTTGTAGGAATTAAACTTGAATGAAATATTGCAAATACTGAAATAAACAATGGAAAGATATACCTCTGATCTGCAACGATTGATAATGATGCTTTGATTCTTGAATGTAATCACATATGTTGTATGAAATGGCATGAACATGACAAACCCTAATCATACACTCATGCTTGCATATAAATGATTTAATTTTTCTCCACAATGAATGAATAAAGAATATGCAGCCTTGAAGACCTCTGAAAATGTTTATTAATGCTTCACAAATGTAAGGATGCTTGATTGCTTGAACAGATAGATAGCTTAGATTGGATTAGATTAAAATGAGTTGATAAGGATGCCTTATATAGGGATTTCATAAATGAAATCACCTTTAGGATGACTTAGAATCAATATATTTTCACACGGAGCTAAATTTGAATAGGATAAGACCACCCAATCATCCTCCCAAAATTCAAGGAAAAAACAGTGGGACCATGATGGTGGGCACCATGGTATCGACCACTTTTTTCCAAATTTCTAAGCATGCGAGCTATTGTGATTCTAATGCTAAATCCAACTCAAAGGCTCAACCCAAGATGTGTAGATATGTAAAATATGCTTTGAGAGTTGAAATTAGGGTAGGATTAAGGAAAAATCAGGATAAAATGATAAAGGGTATGCCTAGAATTAAGGGCCCAAATAAGAGTGTGATGATGTAATAAAGTGGAATAAGACCCATAATATTGAATTAAATGTTAATTAATTACAATAAAGGTCCTATAATGCATAGAGGAAAGGGAAATACTAAGATAGGTGCTCGGAGAGTGTGAAATTGGACACACTAATAAAGGGTGTACAATTTATGACGCTACATAGATATTGGTTGTTTTTAGTAAATTTGACTATGCTCTTCTCTTGCATCATATGGTGACTTAGAGAATTAGAAAAGATTGAAAAAACACTAGATGTGGGGTTTCATCTTTTGTGGTCTTTCTTGCAAGTTCATATTGGAGTGTGTTGGAGAAAATTTGATCTCACCATTGAGTTCAAGGAGTAAAAAAAGTAATTTTCCTTTTCTTTTTTCTCAAATCAAACTTGTGAGGCCAAATCTACAAGGGTTTGAATTTGGGAGGAGGTTGCTAGATTTGTGAGTAAGCTGAATTTTGGAACAATTTGGGCCTAAATAGACCTTTCCATTGCATTATAAAGGCCCAAAACCCTAAGATCAACTGTTAAATTGCCAAAATTTAAGACTTTTTCACTAAGGGCTTATAGGTTTTTTTGGGTCCAATCACCATGTTTTGTGTGCTTGTATAAAATTAATATCCCTATCATTTGTTGACATCATCCTCCACATGTTTGGTCACTTAATCAACATATTTTATCACATATTCATTGGATTAACATATTCTAGAAAAATATTCTCCTCCATGTAGGCATTGTGTAGGTTTGGCGTACTCTGTTGTACGACATAGCATCAATTGCCTATGTTGACTATCAATTGTGTATGTTGGGTACTACGTTTAAAAATTAAATATTTAAAAAAAAATTTAGTGTTGATTTTTTATCGCTTTGTCACATGTACATTAGCAAGTCCTCACATTACCCATGAAGGAGTTAAACCAACGAGAAACATGACACTTGTTGGTCAGTTGCCACTACCACTACAGGGTGGCATGTTTTTTAACCTTAGTTGTAGTGACCACAACCAAGCTTGTCTATATGAGCTTCTGGACTGGATTGTGTAAGATTTTTTCGATCAATGTTTCGGATCACACTCTGTGATCCATCATTAGGATGAAATCAGAGAGCACCTTTCATGGGAAATTGATGTAGAGGTTATGTCACTTCTCCAACTAGTGCCAACTGGCTTCTTCTCAAGGCTTCTCTTGAACCAACCAAGGCTCAACACTATCTCACCCTCCTAGGGTCTACTAGAACTCCTCCCTGACCTTCTCCTTAGGTCCTTGGACTATGGTGAGTTCTAATTCTTGATGAGAGTTCCAAACTCTCTTGGACTCACCTTGAGTAAGCTCAACCTACTCACTCACATCGTGGGTACAAGCCCTCCACCTAGGATCTTTGCTTCACTTTCATAACCTGAAAATTAGATGGTTGTCCCAGACCCTAAATCCACCCTTTCATACTCTCCAAGACATATTCCCCTTACTGATTTCAAGGTTGATAGTGGTTTGGTTCATTTAGGCTTATTTGAGGCTTATTCCTTGTAGTCCTAAACTGGTAAAACAAAAAAAAATCAAAATTCTTCCCAAAAACCCTAGGACTTAATTGTCTTTTCAGATACTCATTTGTATATTACCCACAATATCAAAAAATTGCATCTGGGTTTTGCATCTAAGGTATCTAACCCTTATAGCGCTAAAGAGGCCTAATTGCCCCTTCTACACCACAAACTTGGAGCAGCAGTTTTTAACCTCTTTAATCTGATCAAAAATGGATTTTTTTGGTTTTTTAGGGTCTATATACACCTAATCCAACCTTTTCCACCCTTCTTCCACTACTATGCAATGCCCAATCTCATCTAGGGCTCATTTTCACTATTTCCCTATGTTTGCCAAGCACACAAGCCAAGCTAGGGCATGGTGGCAAATCCACAACATGGCTTCCCCTAATGCAAAACAAAAACAAAAACCATATATACAATCCCTCCTAATATTCCAATGAGTCTCAACAAATTTCAACTATGGAATGTTAGCGAGAATGCCATTTTTGTACAAAACCCTAGTTTATAGAGATTTACAAGCCACCTGCACTAAAAGTGCAATAACTTACAAGCCATACAACTTCAGAACCTCACACTTGAATAAAATGAAAGATAAAACAATTATCTAACTTCCCATGCCATTGGATTGAGTCTTCCAATCCGTACAAGCCATACAAGTAAGTTAGAGCAACAAAATGCGTTGAAAAATAAAGAAATAAATAAATGAGGAAACCAAAATCTTCTTCTTGCCAAAATGAAAAGCAACTGATCAAAATCGGTCTTCCAAAGCCTTATAATGGCTTTGGGAGTGGCTAAAAGTCTCTAATCAACCTTGGTACATTGGTTTGATTCAACATTTGAAAACATGCAAAATTGCTCATAGCAGCTTCTGCATTTTTGACAATTTTTGGTTTTGTTGAGCAACTTGGCTCCAACCCAACTTTGGCCACTCCAAAGTGAATCAAACAATCTTAAAAACATTTAACCAAACCCAAACAACCATTTCCTAAGAAAAAAATCAACTTGCCTGGAAATTGCTCCACCTGGCACCCTAATGAGCTCATTTGCCAACAATGGACAAACTGAGACTCTTAGGGGCCTTACATCATTTGAGCACATCAAAATGGCTCCAAGGCCTTATTAAAACATCCACAACATGATACTAACATATCAAGCCAAAATATATACAAAAACATCAAAAACTATCTTTGGTGCTCCTGCACCAGAAATCTAATCCAAAATCTCATATAGACATACTTATGGATTGTGGAAATCTACTGATATTGATTAACACCCTTCATGGGAGGGAATTGTGGTTCAAATACAAACAAATGGAAGCACTAAGGATCAAGATTGCAAAGAAAGGTTCTCTATGATTTCATCCTAATGATGGATAACATAGTGTGATCCGAAACATTGATGCAAAAAAGCTCACACTATCAAATCCATAAGCTCATATAGACATACTTATGGATTGTGGAAATCTACTGATATTTATTCACAACCAAGCTCCTAGACACCTATACTTGATCCCTCTAGAGCCTTAGAAGGGCATATCTTTTTGACATGGCGGGCCAAAAATTTGACGGTGATATATCATTAAAAATTTGGTTCTATGTACTTCACAATGGTGCAAGACATTTTTTCAAATTTGGCTACAAGTAAATTTTATATCCAATGAATGTCAATTTTTCCATTTTGGACCTCTAAGTTCATAAATTTTTGCAACAATCTCCAATTTTCATGATTTTAGCGACATTGGAAAGGTATTAAGAAGCTATATATCATCATGCACGTGTACTTTTTCCATATTAAACCTCAAGTATATTTTATTCTATTTTTTGACCATGTGACATTATGATTGATTACTTGGATATCCTAACTCCTAGACAAATTTTATCTTTTTAGGAAGGCTTCATATACAATATTGATTGAATATTTGAAATTTTCTATAAGTTGTTGAGGGTTTATGCCTTTGTAATTTTGGATAATTATCATAGTTGATGTTGTTTTTTCATTTCATCATTCCTTGATCGTCTTAAAAAGGGGAAACCATAAACAATGGAGAGATAACATCATAAAACATCTCCAATGGCTTCATTTACTACCATATTTATATGGCATTGTTCTCCCTCTTGGTACAACTAGTAAGAAATTTTATTAGAATTGCAAAACGGATCATGTCTTAGGAGTTATTGCAATGCATGTTGATGATGGAATATTGAAGTCTATTCTTGATATTGAGTGTCCTTGAATTCTATTTAGACTAAAAATTGGGAGATATATGAAGATCCTAATACTTATCCATCCCTATATGATCCTTATTTAGATTATCTTGTGACTCTTCACTTTCTAGAAAGGATAGGCCTATGACTATGGGACTATTTGAGAGTTTGATCCTTTGGGGTACATGGAATATTCAAAAGATGAGGATTAGGTTGCTTTAGAGGTTCCTAATTATACTTTAGAGATAGTTGTTCTACCTTCACCTTTATTGATTCCTTGTGCAAAGTCATTGATTGAGGTTTCCTTCATTCCTATTCAACAAGATCATCATTATCTTCCCAATTTGGAGGACACATTTGAGGGGTTATATCTCCTCTTTTATGATAGTTATTGCACTCCTATTGTCAAACCATCTTTATTTTTTGAGCTTGTTCATCATTAGCTTCTACGGAATCTCACTTTTTCAATTTCTTTGATCGGGCATGTTCTTGATTGGATTGTGGAATCTTCATTTATCATGGACAAGGAAACACCTAAGTAGTTTTCAAACACACCTTTATTCTTCTTCATGTAAATTCTTATATGAAATGGGAAGTATTCCTATATTTGGGCTTGGTTCTTTTTATTTTGAAAAGGAGACAAACTATTTGTAAACATTGGATTATATTTTGTCCTTAAAAACTGGTGCAGGGGCACTAGGAAATGTGTCTACTTAATTTTGACATGTGTCTACATCATTTTGATTCATGGTTATGCTTAGGAATAGAATGTGCAATGTGTGATTAGGCCAGGGCAGTGTAATAAGCCTTAAGGCCCCAAGGTGTGTCAACTTGATCAAAGGCCTTGTATGGGAATTTTATACGCATTTTTTATGTTTAAGGGGTCTGGAATTTGTGGTATGTTCATTCTTGACCTTTGGTGTGAAGGCAAGACCTAATTGTAGAAAGTTTACAAAATTTGTAAAGTTGCATTATTGTCTTAAACAACTTTTCTTGCAAGATTTTGAAATGTGGTTATCCCAATGGTTAGTTGGTTGATTCTATGTGTTGGCGGTATTTGGAGGAGTTCCTTGGCATGATATAATCCTATAGGAATGATGCCTAATGGTTAGAGAGATGATATTGAATGAATTTCTTGTCTTCAAGCAAACGGTTATTGTGTTTTCCTACATTTTTCTTGAATTTTTTGTTCTTGCATAACTCCTTGTGAATGGTGGGCATGAATTAAACATTTGGAAATTTTTAACAGAGCTTCACTATTGATTTGGAGTTTATCTAAGGTATTGAATCCTTCGGGTTTGGAAGAAAGTAAATTTTCTATCCCACTCGCCTGACAAAACCCTCAAAACCGGGGTTTGGATGCAAACAATGACACAAATCAACATCTCTCTATGGGATCGATCTGAAACCAAGGATGATAATGATTTGACATGTATATAATATTTTCTTGGTATTTTTTGAAAGAAGAAGTGTCATTTGTCTTTCCTAAGATGATGCCCTTGGCTTGACATCGCTCATGTGGCAAGCCTGTGCAAAAGGAAAAGAGGGTGGAAACCTTGAAAAATAGATTGAAGGATGGTCAAAATTGGCATGAGAAGTACCCTTGAACAAGTGAAGACCCTTGGAAAGTTTTATCCTTTCATTCCTTTGTGACTGGTGAAGCTTTTGAGAGCTTAAACCCCAATACCGGCTAGAAGAGGCTAAATAGGGTTAGTAGGGTTTGACCATCTATACTAAAAACCCAGATGTAGAAGTTAGGAATCTTGTAGAATACCCAAAATGGTACTCAAATATAAAATTTATTCAAGGGGTTGTTCAAGTAGGTTGTGAGACAAATAAAAAAAAGTATGAATGGAGGGCTAATTGCTTATAGCCCTATTTCCTAGGTCCAAAAAGGGAAAAGGTACAAAGGGATAGTAAAGACACATCTAAAAGGTCAACATAAGTGAAAATTCCATATAACACATGTGTTAATACTCACATAGGTTAGATTTCACCCTTTGAGTAAAGATCTTGTTGCTTGGGGTTTGGGGATGTTAGTTGTCCTTGGTTGAAGGGTTGCAACCTTAGGGGTAGGAGACTCCTTGTTAATTATTAGTTAAACTGAGTGAAGACATCCTTGGGAAGGATCTAGGGCAAGATCTAGAAACCTAATGAAGGTTAAAGATATTGGTCCATTGGGTGATACCAAGTGGAGACCCTTTTTGAGTAAAAACAAAGAAAGTGATATAACATCCCAATCCCTATGCATCATATTGGTATCAGAGCTATACCAAGGGTGGAATCATGTATGTTAGACTCAAAATTTGGAGAAGAGGCTTCTACAATGCCACCTAAGGCAATGAACCCAGAGGCCATCAAGAAGATGATAGAGGAGTTGCTTGAGGAGAAACTCAAAGAGAACGAACAGTCCAAGGGAAAGGACAAAACATATGATGATGAATCAGAAGAGGAGAATGAGGACCAGGAGGCCATCCCTCAAAATATGGAACCTGATAAAAAGATGTTTTTGGATGCCTTGAAATCAGTAAACAGGGATAATGTGGAAAGTCTAACTATCTATAGTGGTAGCCTGCATGGAGAAGATGTGCTTGAATGGATAGAAGCACTCAATAACCAGTTTGAGTACAAAGAGGTCCCAGAGGAGACAAGAGAGAGTTTGGAAAACTCTAGACTCAAGGGGTCTGCCTTGTTGTGGTGGACAATGCTGCAGGAAGAAAGGGTGAACATGGGGAAGAAGAAGATATCCTCTTGGGAGAGGATGAAGAAAAAAATCAAAGACCGAGTCCTACCAATAGACTATGAGGTTCAGATATATAAGAAGCTACAAAATCTTAGACAAAGGGAGTTGGATGTGAATGCATATGTTGAAGAATTTCACAAGCTAAGTCTTAGGTCCAAGAAGCATGAAGCAGAGGCGGAAAAGGTGGCTAGATACCTGAATGGGTTAAGGCAAAATATCCAAGATGAGATCAGCATCATGGCTCTAGACACTATGCACAAATGCTTCCAATTGGCATTGAGAGTAGAAGATAAGATAAAGACGAGAGGAGAAGAAAATAATAGAGGAAGAGTCGGTAGAAATTTCAGAGGTAGAGGTGGCTTTGGAGGAAGGAATGCTCCTTTAAAAAATGGTGATTCTAACGAGCAAGAGTCCAATAGAGAGTTCAATAATAAGAATGGAGGCTTTAGAGGAGGAAGAAGACCTTTTGGTAGGGGTAGGAAAGGAAACCAAGGCAGAGGACCTAGTGTTTTCACTGGTAAATGTTATAATTGCAACCAAGTGAGTCACACTATGAGCAGATGCCTAGAGAAAGCTTCTAGCTCACATGGACTGAAAAGAAGGACTCAACTTGTGAAAGAAGATGATGGACAAAGTGTTAATTCACCCATGGAAAGTGCAGGTCCTACCTTGGATGGAGAAAGCCTTATGCTAAGGAGAACATTGTTGAAGGTACCCCAATGCAAAGAGCCCCCACAAAGAAAGGCACTCTTCAAAACTACTTGTAAGTCTCATGGTAAGGTTTGCAAAGTGATTGTTGATTCTGGATCCACAAAGAATATGGTTACTTTAGAAATGGTAGAGAAGTTAAAATTTAAAAGGTTACCACATGTGAGTCCTTATAGAGTATCTTGGCTTAACAAGGGGCAACATGTAGTAGTAGATGAACAAACAGGTAGATTTTGAAATTGGGGACTATAAGGATAGGATCTTGTGTTATATCCTTCCTATGGATGCTTGTCACTTATTGTTAGGTCACCCTTGGCAGTATGATGTCAAAGAACAACATGATGGTGAGAAAAATGTGTATGTCATTACCAAGAATGATAGAAAATTTAAGATGGATCCTTTACTGGATCAAGGGGAAGAGAAGATTGTTAGTCCACATGTCATGTTGCTTAGTGGAAAGGAGTTTTTGGAAGTCCTCAAACAAGAAGAGACCCAAGGCTATGCTTTAGTTTTACACCCAAAAGATGAGTCCAAGCAAGGAAGTGGTGAGAAATGAGGGATTCCTCGTGAAGTACAAACCATGTTGGATAGATATAAACAAGTTGTGGCCAAAGACATGCCTAATAAATTGCCTCCCATCAGAGAAATCAGTCATCAAATTGATCTAATTCCTGGAGTGATGTTGCCTAATAAAGTTGCCTACAAGATGACTCCTAGTTAGAATAAGGAGATAGCAAGACAAGTGCAAGAAATTTTGGATAAGGGGTTGATTAGGAAGAGTTTTAGCCCATGTGTTGTACCCACTGTGTTGGCACCAAAAAAGGATGGGACATGGAGGATGTGAATTGATTCTAGGGCCATCAACAAGATAGAAATTAGGTAACGATTTCCTATGCCTAGGATTGAAGACCTAATGGACTTTCTTGGAGGGTCATGCTACTTTTGAAAGATTTATTTGCAATCAGGTTATAAGAAAATCAGAATCAGACCTGGTGATGAGTGGAAGACAACTTTTAAAACAAATGACGACTTATATGAGTGGATGGTCATGCCATTTGGCCTCGCAAATGCACCTAGTACCTTTATGCGCCTCATGAATGAGGTATTGGCAAAAATTATTGGAAATTTTGTTATTTTTTATCTTGATGACATCTTGGTGTTTAGCAGGTCCAAGGAGGAGCATATGAAGCATTTGGATTAGGTTTTGAAGAAGCTTCATGAGGGAAAATTGGTAATCAATCTAGAGAAGTGTGAATTCATGAAAATTGAGTTAGTGTATCTAGGCTTTGTAGTTTCAAATGGATGTTTGAAAATGAATCTTTTTTAAGGTTGATGCTATTATAAATTGGCCTACACCTAGGATAGTAGGTGATGTTAGGAGATTTTGTGGATTGGCTACTTTTTATAGAAAGTTCATTAGGGGCTTTAGTCATATTTGTGCTCCCATCCTTAACACTATAAAAGGAGGAATTAAATGCAGGTTTGAATGGACTCGAACAAGTAGCCCAAAGCTTTGAGATTTTGAAGAGGAAAGTTGCAGAACTTCCCACCTTGAGACTCCCTAGTTTTCATCAACTTTTTATAGTTGAATGTGATGCTAGCAAGCATGCAATAGGTGCAGTCCTAAGTCAAGAAGGACATCCGATGGGATTCTTTTCAGAGAAGTTGAATGAGGCTAAACAGAGGTATTCAACCTATGATTTGGAGCTTTATGCCATGGTGCAAGCACTCAAAAAGTGGTGCCATTACCGTCTTCCAAAGGAGTTTATTGTTTATACTGATAACCATGCATTGATTTTTCTTAATGGGCAAGAGAAGTTGAACCAAAGGCACATCAAAAGGTTGAACAACTCCAACCTTACACCTTTACTATCAAGCACAAGAAGGGTGTGACTAATAAGGTTGCAGATGCTTTGAGTAGGAGAACCCTCGCTGTTAAATAAATTTAGTTGCAAAGTGTTGGTGTTGATTCTCTCAAGGCCATGTACAGGGAGGATCATGATATCAATGATGCATATGATGTATGTACTAAGTTTGTTGACTCTTTTCATGATGAGTTTTTCGATTTTATGTTGCATGATGGATTTGTCTTCATGGGTCATCAATTATGCATTCCTCAATGTTCTATGAGGGAGAATATCATTAGAGAGAAACACAATGGCAGTCTTGAAGTTCATTTTGGTTTGGACAAAACCTTAGAGCAGGTATCAAGGTTTTATTTTTGGCCCTAGATGTAGGCAGAGGTAAGAAGATTTGTGGAGCATTGTCCTATTTGTTAAAGGGCAAAAGGTGTTTCAACTAATTTTGGTTTGTATCAGCCTTTACTAATTCCTACTAGGCCTTGGGAAAGCCTTAGTATGGACATTGTACTTGGATTAAGCAAGACTCCTAGGGGGTTGGATAGTGTCTTTGTAATTGTTGATAGTCATAGCAAGATGGCTCATCTTGTGCCATGTAAATGCACAAATGATGCATCTCATATTGTATGTCTGATTTTCAAAGAAGTTGTAAGGATACATGGATTACCTCTCAATATTGTCACTGATAGAGACTCCAAGTTTGTTGGTCATTTTTGGAGGACTCTCTGGAAGAAATTAGGTACCAATCTGTCATTTTCATCAACATACCACCCTTGTACTAATGGACAAACTGAGGTGGTTAATAGATCCCTTGGCAATCTTCTTAGATACCTTACCAAGAAGCATGGACAAATTTGGGATTTAGTGATTGGACAAGCTGAATATGCATACAATGATTCAGTCAATAAAAGCATAGGGAGAAGTCCATTTGAGGTTGTGTATGGCCTACATCCCAAAGGGATACTTTCACTCATAGATCTTGGAGGCATGGACAAAAGGAGTGCCCAATGAGAAGACTTTGTTGTCACCATGAAGGAGATTCATGAACAAGTTAAGGCTTCATTTCAACAAAGTATTGATAAATATAATCTCTGAGCAAATGTTAAGAGGAGAGATGTTTAGTTCAAAGTAGGGGATTTGGTGATGGACTACCTAAGGAAAGAAAGGTTACCTAAAGGCCAACCTTCTAAAATGCTCATGAAGAAGATAGGTTACCTCCGGGTGGTTCATAAGTTTGGAAACAATGCATATGAAGTTGAACTTCCAGCAGACTTGGGAATATCTCTCATCTTCAATGTATGTGATTTGACAACCTTCAAAGGATCCTTGATAGATGCAGCACCTGATTCATCTCCTGAGGAAGAAGATGTAGAATGAATGAAGAATCTACCACCTAGCAAGCCATTAGAATTGGAGTGCATTCTTGACTCCAAGGTGATCAAACAAACAAGGAAAGGTGTGTACAAAGACTATCTGGTCAAATGGAAGGGTCTTCCTGAGTCTGTAGGTATGTGGATGACTGAAAGTGATATCTTTAAGCATGGAACCACATCCATCTGGTTGGAAACTCAAGGGAATTGAGTTTTCTTGTCCAAGGGAGTATAGTGAAGGGGCACTAGGACATGTGTCTACTTCATTTTTACATGTGTCTACATCATTTTGATTCTTGGTTATGCTTAGGAATAAAATGTGCAATGTGTGATTAGGTCAGGGCAGTGTAATAAGCCTTAAGGCCCCAAGGTGTGTCAACTTGGTCAAAGGCCTTGTATGGGAATTTTATATGTATTTTTAATGTTTAAGGGGTCTACAATGTGTGGTATTTTCATTCTTTGCCTTTGGTGTGAAGGCAAGACCGAATTGTAGAAAGTTGACAAAAGTTGCAAAGTTGCATTATTGTCTTAAGCAACTTTTATTGCAAGATTTTTAAATGTGGTTATCCCAACAGTTAGTTGGTTGATTGTATGCGTTGGAGGTAGTTGGAGGATTTCCTTGGCATGTTATAAGCCTAGAGTAATGATGCCTACTAGTTAGAGAGATGATATTGAATGAATTTCTTATCTTCAAGCAAACAGTTATTGTGTTTTCCTGCATTTTTCTTGAATTTTTTGTTCCTGCATAACTCCTTGTGAATGGTGGGCATGAATTAAACATTTGGAAAGTTGTAATAGAGGTTCACCATCCATTTGGAGTTAATCCAAGATCTTGAAGCCTACGGTTTTGGAAGAAAGTGAATTTGCTATCCTATTGGCCTGACCAAACCCTCAAAACCAAGGTTTGGATGCAAACAGTGACACAAATCAACATCTCTCTATGGGATCAATCTAAAACCTAATAGGATGTTGATTTGACATGTATAATAGATGTTCATTGTGGTTTTGGAGACATGAAGTGTCATTTGTCTTTCCTAAGACAATGCCCTTGGCTTGACATCGCTCATGTGGCAAGCCTATGCAATAGGAATAGAGGGTGGAAACCTCAAACTCTAGATTGAAGGATGGTAAAAATTGGCATGAGAAGGCCCCTTGAACAAGTGTAGACACTTGGAAAGTGTTATTCTTTCATTTCTTTGTGACTGTTGAAGCTTTTGAGAGCTTAAACCCCAATACTGGCTAGAAGAGGCTAAATATGGTCAGTAGGGTTTGACCATCCGTACTAAAAACCCATATGTAAAAGTTTGGAATCTTGTAGAATGCCCAAAAGGGTACTAGAATATAAAATTTATTTAGGGGGTTTTTTAGGTAGGTTGTGAGACAAATCAAGAAAGGTCTGAATGGAGAGCTAATTGCTTGTAGCCCTATTTCCTAGGTCCAAAAGGGGAAAAAGTACAAAGGGATAGTAAACACCCATATAAGGAGTCAAGATAAGTGAAAATGAAATATAACACATGTGTAAATACTCATGTAGGTTAGATTCCACCCTTTGAGTAAATATCCTGTTGCTTGGGGTTTGGTGATGTTAGTTGTCCTTGGTTGAAGGGTTGCAACCTTAGGGGTAGGAGACTCCTTGTCAACTGTGAGTTGTCCTGAGTGAAGAGATCATTGGGAAGGATCTAGGGCAAGATCTAGAAACCTTAAGAAGGTTAAAAACATTGGTCCATTGGGTGATACCAAGTGGAGACCCTTTTTGAGTAAAAACCGAGAAAGTGATATAACATCCCAATCCCTATGCATCATATTGGTATCAGAGCTATACCAAGGGTGGAATAGTGTATGTCAGAGTAAGAATTTGGAGAAGAGGCTACTACAATGCCTCCTAAGGAAACGAACCTAGAGGTCATCAAGAAGATGGTAGAGGAGTTGCTTGAAGAGAAACTCAAAGAGATCGGACAGTCCAGGGGAAAGGACAAAACTTATGATGATGAATCAGAAGAAGAGAATGAGGAGAAGGAGGCCATCCCTCAGCATATGGCACCTGATCAAAAGATATTTTTGGATGCCCTAAAATCAGTAAATAGGGATAATGTGGAAATTGTACCTATCTATAGTGAAAGCCTGAATGGAGAAGAGGTGCTTGAATGGATAGAAGCACTCAATAACCACTTTGAGTACAAAGACGTCCCAGAGGAGAAAAGAGTGAGTTTGGAAAAGTCTAGACTCAAGGGGTTTACCTTGTTATAGTGGACTGTGCTACAGGAAGAAAGGGTGAACATAGGGAAGAAGAAAATATCCTCTTGGGAGAGGATTAAGAACAAAATCAAAGACCAATTCCTACCAATAGACTATGAGGTTCAGATGTATAAGAAGCTGCAAAATCTTAGACAGAGGGCGTTGGATGTGAATGCATATGCCGAATAATTTCACAAGCTAAGTCTTAGGTCCAAGAAGCATGAAGTGGAGGTGGAGAAGGTGGCTAGATACGTGAATGGGTTAAGGCAGAATATCCAAGATGAGATCAACATCATGGCTCCAGACACTATGCACAAATTTTTCCAATTGGCATTGAGAGTGGAAGATAAGATAAAGAGGAGAGGAGAATAAAATAATAGAGGAAGAGGTGGTAGAAATTTCAGAGGTAGAGGTGGCTTTGGAGGAAGGAATACTCCTTTTAAAAATGGTGATTCTAACCAGCAAGAGTCCAATGGAGAGTTCAATAATAAGAATGGAGGCTTTAGAGGAGGAAAAAGACCTTTTGGTAGGGGTAGGCAAGGACACAAGGTCAGAGGACCTAGTGTTTTCATTGGTACATGTTACAGTTGCAACCAAGTGGGTCACACTATGAGTAGATGCCCAGAGAAACCTTCTAACTCACATGGACCGGAAAGAAGGACTCAACTTGTGCAAGAAGTTGATGGACAAAGTGTCAATTCACCTAGGGGAAGTGCAGGTCCTACCTTGGATGGAGAAAGCCTTATACTAAGGAGAATATTGTTGAAGGTACCC
Organism: Cryptomeria japonica; assembly: GCF_030272615.1. Classification (NCBI taxonomy): domain Eukaryota; kingdom Viridiplantae; phylum Streptophyta; class Pinopsida; order Cupressales; family Cupressaceae; genus Cryptomeria; species Cryptomeria japonica. The sequence continues at coordinate 112,161,141 of NC_081412.1, read as the reverse complement.
CAATGCAAAGAGACCCCACAAAGAAAGTCACTCTTCAAAACTACTTGTAAGTCTCATGGTAAGGTTTGCAAAGTGATTGCTTTTCTAGACCCATAGAGAATATTGTTGCTTTAGAAATGGTAGAGAAGTTAAAATTTAAAAGGTTACCACATGTGAGTCCTTATAGAGTATCCTGGCTTAACAAGGGGCAACATGTAGTAGTAGATGAACAAATGGGTAGATTTTGAAATGGGGGACTATAAGGATAGGATCTTGTGCAATATCCTTCATATGGATGCTTGTCACTTATTGTTAGGTCACCCTTGGCAATATGATGTCAAAGAACAACATGATGGTGATTAAAATGTGTATGTCATTACCAAGAATGGTAGACAATTTAGGATGGATCCTTTACTGGAATAACAGGGAAGAGAAGATTGTTAGTCCACATATCATGTTTCTTAGTGGAAAGGAGTTTTTGGAAGTCCTCAAACAAGAAGAGACCCAAGGCTATGCTTTAGTTTTACACCCAAAAGATGAGTCCAAGCAAGGAAGTGGTGAGAAATGAGGGATTCCTCGTGAAGTACAAACCATGTTGGATAGATATAAACAAGTTGTGGCCAAAGACATGCCTAATAAATTGCCTCCCATCAGAGAAATCAGTCATCAAATTGATCTAATTCCTGGAGTGATGTTGCCTAATAAAGTTGCCTACAAGATGACTCCTAGTCAGAATGAGGAGATAGCAAGACAAGTGCAAGAACTTTTGGATAAGGGGTTGATTAGGAAGAGTTTTAGCCCATGTGTTGTACCCACTGTGTTGGCACCAAAAAAGGATGGAACGTGGAGGATGTGAATTGATTCTAGGGCCATCAAGAAGATCACAATTAGGTAATGGTTTCTTGTGCCTAGGATTGAAGACCTAATGGACTATCTTGGAGGGTCATGCTACTTTTGAAAGATTGATTTGAAGTCAGGTTATCATCGGATCAGAATCACACATGATGATGAGTGGAAGACAACTTTGAAAACCAATGAGAGTTTATATGAGTGGATGGTGATGCCATTTGGCCTCACAAACGCACCTAGTACCGTTATGCACCTCATGAATGAGGACTTGGCAAAATTTATTGGAAATTTTTTTATTGTTTATCTTGATGACATCTTGGTGTTTAGTAGGTTCAAGGAGGAGCATTTGAAGCATTTGGATCATCTTTTGAGGAAGCTTCATGAGGGAAATTGGTAATCAATCTAGAGAAGTGTGAATTCATGAAAATTGAGTTGGTGTATCTAGGCTTTGTAGTTTCAAATGGATGTTTGAAAATGGATCTTTCCAAGGTTGTTGCTATTATAAATTGGCCTACACCTAGGACAGTAGGTGATGTTAGGAGCTTTCATGGATTGGCTACTTTTTATAGAAAGTTCATTAGGGGCTTTAGTCATATTTGTGCTCCCATCCTTAACACTATAAAAGGAGGAATCAAATGCAGGTTTGAATGGAAAGGAACAAGTAGCCCAAAGCTTTGATATTTTGAAGAGGAAAGTTGCAGAACTTCCCACCTTGAGACTCCCTAGTTTTGATCAGCTTTTTACAATTAAATGTGATGCAAGCAAGCATGCAATAGGTGCAGTCCTAAGTCAATAAGGAAATCTGATGGGATTATTTTTAGAGAAGTTGAATGAGGCTAAACAGAGGTATTCAACCTATGATTTGGAGCTTTATGCCATGGTGCAGGCACTCAAAAAGTGGCGCCATTACCTTCTTCCAAAGGAGTTTATTGTTTATATTGATAACCATGCATTGATTTTTCTTAATGGGCAAGAGAAGTTGAACCAAAGGCACATCAAAAGGTTGAAAAAGTCTAACCTTACACCTTTACTATCAAGCACAAGAAGGGTGTGACTAATAAGGTTGCAGATGCTTTGAGTAGGAGAACCCTCACTGTTCAATAGATTCAGTTGCAAAGTGTTGGTGTTGATTCTCTCAAGGCCATGTATAGGGAGGATCATGATATCAAGGATGCATATGATGTATGTACTAAGTTTGTTGACTCTTTTCATGTTGAGATTTCTGATTTTATGTTGCATGATGGATTTCTCTTTAAGGGGCATCAACTATGCATTCCTCAATGTTCTATGAGGGAGAATATCATTAGAGAGAAACACAATGGCAGTCTTCGAGGTCATTTTGGTTTGGACAAAATCTTAGAGCAGGTATCAAGGTTTTATTTTTGGCCCTAGATGCAGGTAGAGGTAAGAAGATTTCTGGAGCATTGTCCTATTTGTCAAAGGGCAAAAGGCGTTTCTGTGTGTGTGAAAAAGTGAACCTGTAGCTGCAAGCACAACACTTCAATTAAGTCATTATATGCATGGTTAGTAATCAATAATCAATAAGAAATAAACTATAGCAAAGCAACCAATTGCCTTCTAAAAGATGCGAGTATAAAATTGCTCTCAGATTTTTATAAGCAATACCAGTGACTAGACTACACCAAGACGAAGGATTTAATCTATATGATATTAAGCTATATGGATGCAAGATGGATGAATAATTCAAACATAATAATCAATTCAAGCAACAATGGATGCAAGCAATAATGAATGGAAAATGGATGCAAATAATCTAAAAAGCATAATAATCTTCAATGACTCTAGAGCGAAATTAGCGTGATAATAATCTCCAAGCGTGTTCTCAAAAATCTCTGGGGTGAATTGGAATGAGAGCTGAAGACTGAATTTATAGAGAATCACAAGAGAAAAAGCTCAATTTAGGATTAATTGAAATAATTGAGAAATCATATTCAATAAACCTTGAGATAGATTCCAATTATAGTTTAATTGAAATACATTCAAATCAGAAGTCTAAGTTGCATTGGAAAATAATAATAAATTAATTCCATGCATATAGGATAAAAATAGATAATTCTTTAATTTATTCAAGAAAAAAGTCTTTTCAATGCAACTGAACTTCTTTTTTTGAAAAGCTTTGAGTTCCAATTTTAGAGAATAATTCAATAATTCAATTAAATTGCTTTTCTGATTTCAAGTTCTAAATTTAGAAAAAGAAATAATATCTCAAGTTTGATTTCTCTCTCAGTTCAATTCTTTTTTTGTTTTATTTTCAATTCAACTCTTTGTAATAAATTAATCCTTTTTAAAAAAAAAAAATTATTCCTTTTTGCATGATTGAATGGCAAATTTATTAATTAATTAAATATGCAAGGATATTTAATAAATTAAAATGGGATAATTGATCAAAATGATATTCTTGGAAATGATTCAATTAATTAAATAAATATTTAATTAATATTGAGTAACTGATTTACCATGTGATTTTTGATAATTTATGAATTAATAATATGCTCAAGATTAATTTAATTGCCTTTGGTTAGGACCTTGGTGATGTTGTCGAGATAAGGGGCCCATGGTTTAGATGACCAATTTTAGGGTATTACATTTGCCCCTCTTTCAATAAATGTGCGAGCAGCGCGTTGGTTCAAAGAATGCGTGATGTCTAGGAGATGCCAGTTCTGAACTTGATTGATCACGAACTAGATGAAAAGCAAGGTGTTTAGCTTGATTCGAAGCGACAAAGCTAAATGAAGTCTAATTAAAGTGATACCGATCCCGAACTTGATTGAACTGAAGAACGATAGAAAACAAAGATACCAAACTTGAACTTGATTGATCAAGAAGCGGATCTTACTAATCTAGAACTTGATTGATCATAGATGAAGTGAGTGATGATAAAAATTGATCTTTAACTTGATTGATCAAGACACGATGAGCGAAGAATGAACCATCCAGCTTGATCAAGAAATAAACACTGAACACCTGCTTAGATTTAGTGTGATCAAAGATACTCTTTAAACTTTTGATTGAATTTAAACGAATAATCAGTTTGATTTGCAGTGATGAAACTGATTAATGTTAAGAGATTAATTTAGGAGAAAGACAAATATCAACTTGACGTGAAGAGATGAAACTGATATGCCCCTAGCGATTGATTCGATTCAAATGATCGAGAGATCTCAGCTTGATGTGAAGCGATGAAGTTGAGATGCCCCTTAGCAATAAGAATTGATTTTCTTTAATTCAAAAGATTTTTCTCGACTGTTGATGAAGATTTGAAAAATTATCTTGACATTAAAGATGTAAGGTCATAAGGTCATGAGTATGCCCCCTCAGGAGCGAAATCGAAAGATAACGAGGGTACTTGATTTTAGGCAATTTTGAGCAATGATAAGTTATGTGAGCACAAATTGATTTTGAATAGTTTTAAAGATTGAATTGATTGTGAAATTGATTCATAAATTTGAAATTGAGATTCAATGTTGAAATTGAGAAATTGAGTGCAAATCGAAGAAAAAATGAGCATTTGATGAAAAGAGCGCTAAGTGGTCCAAATTCTAAAATTGACTAGCAAGATGATCTTGAATTTTGATTTCGATCCCAAAAATGGAATCAGAGCAGGCACATTAGCTAAGGGTACAATTTATATATAGGATGAAAGTGTCATTTTCAAATCATTTTAACCCTCCAAGTTTGAAAATTCAAAAAGCCTTCTACGAAGAAAATGGTGGTACCTACTCGTCAGCATCAATTTGAGCGCCAGAGACGTCACAATCGACCTCGAAACTACGAGCCAACAATAAGTGATCGATCTTTAGCCTCTTTATGTTTCCAATTTTGAATTTTTTTGTTCATTTTTCACGTTTTTCATGGGTTTTGGGTCAGGTGTCACGGTTTATCGTGCGAGACAGGATCCTGTCTCGTACGAGAAACTGGCAACTTTTCTTTTGTCATTTGAAGCCATTAGATTTGTTGTATGGGATTCACCCTTGTGTCGTACGATAGGTCGGTTAGAAGACCATTTTGTTGTATGATATGTAAAAGTTTGTCGTTTGAAGCTATTTTCTCATACGAGAGCCATTCCTAACTCGTGCAATATGTTGCTTGACTGTGTTTTATCGTTCGAAAGACAACGATCATTTTTGAAAGTGTAAACATGAAATTTTACTTTTGCATTTGACTTATTTGGATTTGCGTGATGTTTAACTTCTCTTGTAGGCTCATTTGGAATGTTTTCTGATGTTTCATTGTTGGATTGTTGCAAGTGTGCTTACCTCCTGTGCTCTTTAGATGCGTATATCCTCCCACTATCGCTTTAGCTCATGATTTGTTGGAGGTTGAGCAGGCTCATGTCGATATGTGTGGCTTGACTCACCTGATGAGGTTACCTGATATCTGTGTGAACCACGGGATGCTCACATTGTTGGTAGAGTGGTTTCATTCAGAGCGTAATACCTTTCATTTGCCAGTTGGGGAGTTGACTATCACTCCTAAGGATGTGTACAGGATCCTTCGTATCCTTTTTGCTAGGGATAAGGTGGATTATGATACTGCATTGTTACCTAGACTACAAGCTCTTAGGAACATATTCAGGGATCCCGATATCTTGACTCGTTCCATGAGTCGGGATATATTGATGAACAGGTATAGTGAGGAGTATTCGCTGGCATGTGTCCTAGCAGGTTTCATTGGTTGCTTTTTGATGCCAGATAGAGGGCAACAGGGTTTCCAGAGCGGATGGGGCCGTATGCTGGAGAGGTTGATAGAGACCCCTCAGAGACTTGGCTGGGGCTCTTGTTTATTGGCCCACATGTATCGTTAGATGCATGAGATTGTTTACAGAGATGGGCGGAGCATGGCTGCAAGGGTGTACATTTTACAAGTGTGGGCTTGGGAGCACCTTCCTGTTTGTCAGTCGATAGTTGATGATAGCAGAGAGCCAGGGCAGCCGATCATTTACAGGTATGCCAGCTATGTTACGCAGCCCCATCTGGGCAAGACAGAATTTTAGCGATGACAACTCGATGATCTGATAGCTATCATATGGAGACCGTACAGAGGGTTGGAGTCATGGGATGACTAGCAGGCAGTTTGCAGAGACCTGTTTGTTACATGCCCATTGATTGGGAGGTCACAGACTGTTGTGGAGCGATTCGTCATTTCACGAGTGATGAGGCAGTATGACCAGCCTCAGGGGATCTCTCAGGAGTATACAGTGTATGCTCGATACGCTGATGAGGAGAGATAGGGATGGTCACCTAGGCTATCCTATGCTTTAGCGATGCACAAGCTGACAGGTTTACACCGCCTGAGGTGGGATTACCTGGATGATATAGTAGATGCAGGGATATTGCCCTAGTACAGGGATTACTTTCAGCAACATCCATTCCCTCAGTTTATAGATCCAAGAGAGCAGGCTCCTCATATTGAGGATACGGAGGATGATGCCCCCGCACTGGCACAAGGACAAGGCCAGAGGCAGGGACAGGCACGGAGATCAGAGGCTCCACGACGGATTGGTGGTGATCCTAGTGCTAGCAGCAGCGGGGTGCGAGCTGATGTTGGACAGTGGAGGGGTGAGGGTGGATCCCTTGGGAGAGTACGCATGAGGTTGGGTGGTGGAGAGGAGAAGCGAGCAGCTTCGAGGCAAGTCCAACAGCGACAGGATGAGCAGGGTGGAGCCACAGGTGGAGATGGTGGTGGAGAGCCTGTGAGAGAGCAGGGGGCTGACACGGGACAGTCAATGAGAGCACGTCTTGCAGAGATGTAGTCATAGTTGACAATGGCTTAGACTTAGTTGGCGGAGCAAGACTAATAGTTGGTCGAGGTTAGGGCTGAGCGTGATCGCCAGATCACAGCATTGAGAGCAGAGTTGAGAGCAGAGATAGAGTCTCTACGACAAGAGGTGCTTCTCTAGAGCAGTAGGGCTACATATTATGTGGCAGCATATAGTGTCGCAGTTCCTGTTGCACAGCAAGTGCAACCCTATTCACAGTATATGGCTAGATCAGAGGGAGCTCGGGCACCGCGCTAGGATCCCAGGCATCAAGCTCCTCCTCCTCCACCAGGCGATGAGGGAGAGGGCGCTAGCTAGATGATTCTTTTTGTAGTTGGGATATTTTTTGTAGACACACCCATTTTTTGTAGCCGATACGATTCTTGCTCCAATGGGAGTTTGTACATGTCATTGGACATCATTTTGTATCCTTAGACTTGATATGATATATATATGAGATCTATTTTGACTTCATTGTACTTGTGTCAATCGATTATGAGATGTTTCTATATGCTTTATTCTATATGTATGCATTTATTTCAGCATGAATGTATGTAATACAAATGAATATGGATGTCTATGTTTTGGTTTCTTTTTATATGCAAATAAATGAATGAAAATGAGTAATGAGTAATACAATTTTTTCATTTTTTTCTATGCAATAAGATCAATGTAAATGAATAATAATGAAATGAATGAATCTATATGAAATGTTATGTATGCAGCTAAACATCTCAAAACACAAGTACTCGATCGGAGAAATAATGATAAATAGATCACTTAGCGTAAGAAATGATGATGCTTTCAGCTCTCATTCAGAAGATAAAGAGATTATTACTATACTAAAATCACTCTAGATTCACAAAAATGCAGAATGAAATGCAAAATGATATCCGAAATGCAACCTAAACCTAGTCACTAGATTTAAAATACTTAAGATTTATCACTAAGCATAACAAACACAATAGGCAGGTTAGAGTTCCTTTCCTTTCAATGTGCAATTTTAATTATCTTGTCCACAATGACCCTTTTTTCGTTCATATCCTTGGACAGATTTCGCAGGGACTTGGATTGCATCATAAAGAAATTTCCTCAAAATAACAAAGAAATGATATGGACCTCCCTGTAGCATATAAATAAGCGGAGTCGAGGTATGTGAGGTGATTTCACCTTAATGTGAAGGCTCTTATCACAGACACCCAGCTAATTTATATGTTTCCAAATCATCGAGATCATTCCTACAAGCAGAAAATAAAGAAAATATTATGCCCCCAATCCTTGCTTCTCTTAGTCACAATAGACTTCCTCGAGTTACTCAAAGGGACAATAATCGAAAATCAATATAAAAGACATCATACAAAGAAAATTTTCATTCATTGCTCAAATTGTTTAGTAATTGTTTTTCGTTATATTGTTTTGCTTGTTAACTTAGTGATAAAAACTCTATAGTAGTCAGGAGACAAGTGACTGACTCAGAGTGGACAACCAGGTTTCACTGATGGAAGAATGACTTGGTTGACACTTAGGATATGTAATGTGCTCTATCAAGTAACCTAAGACTAGGATGTTGATCAATTTCAAGTCATGAGGGTTCCAACGAACCAGGATGTCACAAAAGTGACTGAAAATATGTACAAGCAAAAGCAAAAGATGCTTGAAAGCGGGAAATGCCAACGTTGCGTTGATAGATGGAGCACTTGAGTACAAGAGGTGCCTGTTTGCCAGGTTTTCACCTACTTGGCAGAGATTCTTTTTTTTTTTTACCAAGGTGCCTGTTTCTCAAGTTTTCACCAGGGCAATTTCTCTTTTTTTTATTTTTATTTTTCTTTCTTTTCTCCTTTTTCTTTTTCTTTTTGATTTTTTCAGGGCTTTATCTGATTTTTAGGATTTTTTTTCAGGACTTTTTCCAACTGTACAAGTTTGCTGGAGCAAAGAGTACTAAGCAAAGAATTTCTTCAAGTGGATGGTATTAATCGGTTCATGGAGTTGTTCTCCTTCCGAGTTTGAGAGTTGATAGGCACCAGAGCTGAATGTTGTAGTAACAATGTAGGGACCCAGCTAGTTGGGTTCAAACTTGCCTTTATTGTCGTGAAACTATTGATTCTTTGGATTTTCTCTCAAAACTAGGTCACCAACTTGAAATTCTCTTTGTCGAACCTTCTTGTTATATCCTCTAGACATTCTCTTCTGATACACTCTGAGATTATCAAACATCACTTGCCGACGCTCATCCAGCAATTCAAGTTCCTGCAATCTGGATATTCTATGATCTTCATCAGTAACAAGACCTTGCAACGAAACTCTTAGAGATGGTATTCCTACTTCAATAAGTAATACTGCTTCGGACCCATACACCAAAGAGAAAGGTGTAGCAGCAGTAGGTATTCTAATACTTGTTCTGTAAGCCCATAGTGCAAGATTGAGTTGCAGATGCCAATCCTTCCCAGACTTGTTCACTGTTTTGTGCAAGATAGTCAATAGGTTTCTGTTAGACGTCTTAGCTTGTCCATTACCTTGAGGGTAATATACCGATGACCAGTGTTACTTTATTTTGAATTTCTCACAAAGCTCGTCCAGATCTTTATTCTTAAATTGTCCTCCATTGTCAGTCACGATGGACGAAGGTATCCCATACCTGCAAATTATATAGTTTAGGATGAATAAGGCGACTTGTTTACCAGTTGCTTTGGTGAGCGGAATTGCCTCTACCCACTTGGTGAAATACTCAGTGGCGGTTATGATGAATTTATGTCTGTTGGATGAAGCCGGATATATCTGACCAATGAGATCAAAGGCCCATTGCTAAAAAGGCCAGTGTGTTATAAATGGTATGAGGTCCCTTGCTGGGGCATGTATGAGATTTCCATGAAGCTGACATTTCTCACAAGTCTTAGCAAATTTTATGGCGTCCTTTTCCATATCTGGCCAATAGTAGCCAGTCCATAATAGTTTCCAAGCTAAAGTAAAACCATTTGAATGAGATCCACAAATACCTTCATGGACTTCCAATAATGCACATTTAGATTCTTCAGTTTCTAGACATCTAAGCAATGTACCATCCAAACCTCATCTAAATAAATCGTTAGCTATGATAACATACTGCGAAGCATTTTGAGTTAGGTTTCTTTTCTCGTTACGAGTAAGGTTTTTAGGGATAATTTGATCGCATAGATAGGAATAGATGTGGTTGTATCGAGATGAGTCATGTCCAATAATAGAACAGACTATTTGGGTCTCAGGAGAATCATAAGTAGGGTAATATAATTCTTCTACCAGGAAATCAAAGCAAAAATTGGACTCCTGTAGCTCAGGTATAGATGACAAGGTGGCCATAGCATCTGCTGCTCTGTTCATTGATCTAGGAATCTGTTGGGATGATACAAAAGCAAAGTTCTTCTTGAGATCGTCCACCATCCTCTTGTAAGGCATCAATTTCTCATCTCGAGTCTAATATGTATCATTGATTTGATTGATGACCAGCTGAGAATCTCCATAGATATGTAATTCAACAACCTTCCATTCAATAGCTAGTTTTATTCCATTCACCAAAGCTTCATATTATGCAATATTGTTTGTGCAAGGGAATAGAATCTTATAAGACTTTGTAATTGAATACTTCTAAGGATTAATGAATAGTATGCCAGCACCTAAACCATTTTGAGTAAAGGAACCATCGAAGAACATCTTCAGGGTTGTTGAGTAAGATTCATTATTGATTCATCTCGGAACTCGATGTGTAGTGATTGAGTATCCTCAAGTGGAGCTTCAACAAGTTGATCAACAATTACCTGTCCTTTTATGGCTTTGTGTTCCACATATTCAATGTCAAACTCTATAAGGATCATAACCCATTTCGCCAATCTTCCGGTGAGTGTTGCTTTATTAAGAAGATACTTGAGTGGATCGATTTTGGCCACCAACTTGACTGAATGTACTAGCATATAGTGCCTCAGTTTCTCGTGATGCAAAGACTAATGCCAAGCATGCTTTTTCTATTATATTGTAGCTCATTTCATAAGACACCAATGTCCTGTTGATGTAATAAATAGCTCGTTCCTTTTTGTTGTCATCCTGTTGCGCCAGAAGTGCCCCTAGTGATGAATCAATTGTTGATATATATAAGATTAGTGGCTTACCCTGAATAGGTGGCATCAATATCGGTGGATTAGACAGGTACTCTTTTATCTGCTGAAGATGTTGTTTTGACTGTTGATCCCAATTGTATATTATTCCTTTTCTCAATACTTTTGTAAAAGGTTGAGCCTTGTCTGCTAGCTGAGAAATGAATCTTCTAATGGATTGGAGACATCCCTGTAGACTTCTCATTTGACTGATGTTCTTTGGAGGCAGCATTTCCATTATAGCTTGGACCTTCTCAGGATCAACCTCGATGCCCTTCTTTGAAATGATGTAGCCGAGTAGTTTACCAGATGTCACTTCGAATGCACACTTCTTTGGATTTAATCGGAGCTTAAATTTTACCATTCTATCAAGTATAGGACCTAACTCTTGAATATGCGTTGACCTTTTCATAGTCTTCACTAAGGTGTCATCAACATAATCTTCCATATTATTATGCATCATGTCATGAAAGATAGTTGTAACTGCTCTTTGATAGGTCACCCCTGCGTTCTTTAACCCAAATGGCATGACGTTCCAGCAAAAGGTTCCCCACGCACAGGTGAAAGATGTCTTTTTTTGATCTCCAAGAGTGATTTTAATCTGATTGTAGCCAGAAAATCTGTCCATTAGTGAGTACATCTCATACCCAACTGTCATGTCGACTATCATATCAATATTTGGCAATGGAAAGTCGTCTTTTGGACATGCTTTGTTGAGATCTCTAAAATCTGTACAAACTTTGATAGATTTATCTGCCTTTGACACATGCACTATGTTGGAAATCCATTCAGCATAATCTATTGCTCTGATAAATCTAGTTTTGAGCAGTTTCTCTAGTTTAGCTTTGACCAATAGTGCTGCATGCAGGTGCATCTTATGGAGTTTTTTCTTAACTGGCTTTACTCCTGGCGTGATTGAGAGATGGTGCATAATGAGATCAGGATCCAAGCCTGGCATATCAGAGTATGTCCATGTAAAGTTTATTTTCTTTTCTAAGAATAGCTGAGTGAACTCCTTCAATTCTTCTACTGATAGTTATTGAGCTACGTGAATTATTTGTGTTGTCTCTTGATTTCTGATATTCACTGGTTGAGTTGGCTCGATCAATATGGAAGACTGCTCCTGAAAATGACTGGGCAGTATACCAAGCATCTCACCTTCAGGCACCTCAAAGAGGTTTTCACCTTTAGGTATGTCGTTTATTTTCTCTTTTTTAGATTCTGACACCGCCACAATATAGTTTTCGCCATCAGATCTTTTATTTTTATTTTTCTTATTTTTGCAACTAAGATACTTGATATCCGCTTCAGTCATATTTTCACTCCGTTCACTGGTGGAAGAGTTTATAAGTTCGACTGCATTGAGATAATAGGATAATGTATAGTCATTGGCAAAAGTAGGTATATCCATGGGTTGATTATGTAAAGTACAGTCAATCAATTTGGGATGTACTAAGGACAAATTTTGGATAGGTTCAAGAGTGTTCATGGTATTGTTATCACAACTGCGGATCGAAAAGTCGAGTTCTAGAAGGATACCTTGCGTAAGTGTCTCGAGACCAAGAAGAGTTAGATCATGATTATTAAAGTTCACGTTAATATTTAATCGATCTAATCCAATAGACATACTTGTAACATCGTTTACTACACCGGATTGGACATCATATCGTGGTTTAACAACAATAAGACTAGTAGGCAACTTTTCATTGTTTGTATAAGATGATTCAGAATTTGAGGGTGAGTGGATATCATCATGAATAGGACTGTCATCAGAGTCATCAGATGAAGTTTCCAAGTCTCTTTCAGGTGATTTAGTAAGCATATGTATGGTATCAATACTAACATCTTTAATGCTACAAGTTCCTTCATGTTGTGGTTCATTTGTTATTTGTATTTGACACACCTATTGACATGATCTCATTGTTTTTGTGATTTTTTGTCATCTACTCCACTTAGCTTCTTCTAGACTGATGACTGGTTCTTGTCCTGTAGCTTCCAACTCTTCCTGTGTAGTGCTATAATTGATTTGTTCTGTTTTAGGATAAGGACACATAGATGAGAAGCTTTCTGGTTTTCTTCCTTCTTTCAATCCTTGTTCATAATTTGCTTGCCTCTTTTGTCTAATTTCTTGTATTTCCTTCTCTAGTTTTATGCGCATCAGCTCTTGAGTATCATCTATGACACCATTAGATTCTTCTGGAGTTTCTATAGTGGATGTGTCTGAAAGATAGTCAAGACCCCATTCATACTCATTTGAATGAGTCTCTGAATCATCTACTTGTTGCCTGCCCGTATATGTGACTGGAACTTTTAATGGTGCAAACAATTCTCTGATTCTTACGACTTCATCTCTTATATCCTCAGGAACCTCAATTTCTTGTATTATCATAGCTGATACAATCGAAGCTTGAGCACTAACTATTTCTTCTTTCTTAATTGTTGATTCCTCTTTCTCTTGTCTACACTCTACTTTTGTTTGTTTAGTGTCTGCTTCATGTAATGTTAAAGGCGATATCATTTTCGAGCACTTAGACTTAGAAACATGTTTTTGTTCTGATGTCTTTTTCGAATTGTATCCCAGTCCAGCCTTATCATGTGTGGATTTGGTTTGTAGCTGAATTGGTTTAGTAATACCTTCTCTTTGTTTGCCCAAAGGACCAGTACCTGAGTACCCCATGCGCTGAATCATTTTGTAACCATGACCATATTGGTTTGAGGAAATCTCACAATGTCGTACCTCCTCATTTGGACTATCTTCCTTAAAGAGCCAGTTAAGCACAACATCTTCTTCTATTTCATCCACCAAGGAGGCAGAAGATTGTACAAAGAGACCATCATATATGGTATTTGGAGCTGAAGTTTGTGTTCTCATAGCCTTTGATGGTTTGCCCAACAGTTTTGGTGATGGAGGGAGAGAAACTAATGATATTACCGGTTCTATCTTATAGCCATCCATGTCGGTATCTGTAATCTTCAATCTCTTTTCTAAGTCTTTCATCAATGTTTTTGGATCTTCATTTGGAGAGGTTGCCCTATTATGAGGCACAAAAGTATCTGCAAATTTTGTCAATGCATTACAAATGACATCTGTATCAGCAGAAATACTGACTTCAGCTCCGTTATAAGGAAACTTTAAGCATTGGTGATATGTTGACGGTACTGCCTTCATTTCATGAATCCACGGCCTACCCAGTAATATATTGTATGACAATGGAGTATCGAGAACCTGGAAAAGGACATCTCTCTCTACTGGTCCCACTCTGATTGGTAATGATACCAGACCTTTGAAGGTCCTCTCTTCCTCATTATAGGCTTTAATTATTATTTTTTTACTTGGATCAATGACATTTTCAGAGAATCCTAGTTGTATAAGCAAATGATAAGTACAGATATTCAACCCTGCGCCTTTGTCTATCAAAACACGTTTGACTCTGTGTTTGTGGATCATGGCTTCAATATGCAATGGCTGGTTATGTGGATGATTTAATGAATTGTCATCTTCTTTAGAGAAGGTCAAATAGTGAGGTGAAGTCAGATGACCCACCATAGACTAAAACCGATCAATGTCTAAATCTTTTGGAACATTGGTAGTGAGCAATGCTTTGTCTAGGATTTCCTTGTGAGCAGATGAGAGTTGTAGCAATTCAAAAATTGAAATTTGAGCATTTGTTCTTTTTAACTGTTCAACCACACTGTATCCAGAGGATGATGATGAGGTTAACCTTTTAAATTTGTCCAAGGTTGATTCTTTTTGTTTGTTTTGCAAGGCTATTGGATTTGATGTTTCTTGAGCTGGGTTGGAAGAACTAGCTCCTTGGAGGGTAACTTTCTTTTGAGATCAGGTCAAAGCTCTTGTATATCATGATTCATTTGGTTTATCTTGAGCTATAATCACATTGCAATATTCTGAGAGTGAAGGTTCAATCATGTTGATAACATTGTCCTGGCTGGCATAAGTATAATTTACCTTGGCACCTCCTTTGGTCTTTGAGGAATCACCTTGTTTGTAAGCAGGTAAAGGGTCTTTAAATGCTTTATGATCAGCATTGGTTGGATGATTCCCAGCAACAACTTTACCAGCGTCTATGAGATCTTGAATCTCATGTTTTAGCTTCATGCAATTGTTTATGTTATGACCCTTATTCCGATAGAAGTCATAGTATTCATTTTCTCTCCACCATCTTTGTTTGACATCTGGATCATATGGTTTGGAGTTATCTGGTAGTGTTATCAAGTTGTTTGCCAATAGAGTTTTGAAAGTGGAATCATATGATTCTTCAAGAGGAGTAAAATCACGCTTATGTTTGGAAAGCCAAGGCTTTTATTTGAACCATTCCTTTATTTTCTTTGGCGGATTCTCTGTTGCAATCTCAGTAGCTTTAAGTGCTTGTGTACCACTAGCAAAGTTGAATATTGTGGATTTTGAGTTGGTTTTGATAGTGTCTACTACTCCATCATTAACAACATTCTTGTTGTTGTCTTTGGCAAATTTCCAATACTTGTTCTTCTCTTTAGAGCTAGATCTTGTTTGTGTTTCTTTCCAAGGTGTGATATCTCCCTTCTTTATGAGCACGTCTTCCATTTGAATGGCATTATCTACCATTTTGTTAAATGATGAGTGTACTTGCATTTGTACGCTATATTTCAGTTTGGGGACCAAGTTATTGACAAATATATCCATTTTCTCAGAGTCTGGAATAGGTCATGGGTACTTAGAGAACATCTTTCTCTAGCGTTGGAGAAAAGTAAGAAGAGGTTCCCCTATTTTCTGTTGAATATTACAAAGATCGATCATAGTTACAGGATGTCAAATGTTGTATGAGTATTGTTGTAAAAATAGTTGGATTAGTTCTTCGAATGTTTTTATTCCTTTGGGTAGACTTGAGAACCATTCCATTGCTTGACCCCCTAAACTCCTTGGGAAGAGACGCATGAGGTATGTTTGATTGTGCATGAATTCCATACAAGCAGCACTAAATTCCCTAACATGATCTTGAGGATCTAAGGTACCATCATATTTGTCAAATTTTGGGATTTCCACTCATGAAGGAAATGGAGGCATGTGTAGATTTTTGTCAAATGGAAAGGGACATATTGTTTCTAGAGAATATTATTTTGGGGACTTGTCCTTATTCTTCAGCTCTATGACCTCCATCTGCAAAGCTAGTAACTCTTTGTGTACCATGAGTATAGGCGAGTCTTCCCTTTTAGTAACAAGTGTCTGAACATCATATCCAATAGGAAGTTTGGCACCCTGTTTTGCTAGTTCTAAGAAATAGTCTCCCTTCTCTCGGGTCATGATAGTCTTCATCATTTTTCTAAAGTCTTTGTCCTTTTGACAGTCAAGGATTTCTTTTTCTGGAGGTTCAGTGTCTTCGTCAATCTCACTTGATGATGAGGAGTCATTATAATTTTCGGGAATATTACGGTCATTTTTGTTTCCATCATTGTATTCTATCTCATGTATAATGGGAGATTTTGGTTCCTCAAAAATTGGTCCGCCTGATGACGACGGCATGTCAGTGAGTGGATCCTTCATGTAGAATGGATTATCTTGATAGGTGAAGGTTTGTTCTTTGCCTTTGGCTTGTTTCTTACGAGAACTCCTGGTTTGAATAGGCATTTTTATGGATTAGTGTGACCTAAAGTCATTTTGTAATGCAGAGGTCAAGATCAATTTCAGAGCTAGTTGTTCTGTTTAGAGTATTGTTTGGGATAGACAACTCAGATTTAGTCTGATTTCAGGAATGATCTATCCTGTCTAAGATGTTATCTAAGTTGATTCTAAGCGTAGTGTAAGATTCAGTCTGGTTTCAGGAACGATCTATCTTGTATAAGACGTTATCTAAGTGACTAAAATTTGATAGGTAGTTTGATTGGACTAGCTGAAAGGTGATCGACCAAATCGTGCAACGCAAATGGCAGAGGTACACTGTCTTGATCTGTTTATGCTCAGGAAAATGATAACCAGTATTATGTTTGCTGTAAGCTGTTTTTAGGCAAGTTTGACTGTTCTGTTTTGACAAAACTAGAGACTCATACGACATGATTTTCTGAATCAGACGACAATTTAGCAGCTACAAGATGATAATATTTCTAATTCGTACGAGTTGCTGCCTCGTACCGTACAACAAATAGGTATGTGCAGGACGACAAAAGACTCAAAGCAGTTTTGTTTCGTATGACACAGGATACAAAGTCAGACGAAGGAATAAAATGACTCGTATGACATAGGATTAGGTCTAGTATGACAAACCAGAAGACTCATACGACACAGGATGTGATATAGGACGATGAATTATCAGATTCATATGACTGTTCACAGGACAGAGCCTAAAAATTTTGAGTTTTTTTTATTGCTGAGTATGATAACTGAGTATGACCAATTCTGAGATGGACTGATTTTTAACCAGGATAAACTAGTTTTTGACACGGACAGAGTTTCCGACTTAAAATGGACTAGTTTCTGACATGGATAGAGTTTCGACTCAAGATGGACTAGTTTCTGACACGGACAGAGTTTTGACTTAGTATGGACTAGTTTCTGACACAGACAAAGTTTTGACTTAGGATGGACTAGTTTCTGACATGGACAAAGTTTAGACTCACTGAGTTGTTTCTGGTCTTCACCAATTTTTGGTATTTTAGTTTTTGTTTCAGGGATGAAAAAACACATAAAACAAGTAGTATGTATAGTGACTCCAATCACAACATGCAAACCCTAAGGAATTTGGTGAGGAAAGAAAACCTTTGCTTGTAGACTCAGGTACACACCTAATAGCTAATCAAAATACGGCCGCTGAGTCTCATGCAATGGATTCTCAACGCCATATTAGCCGACTCCAAACGCTAATGGGGGCACAAAATGACAAGTATCTTGGAAGAGTTACTATCTCTCTTGCACAAAGATTATCCCCCTTTCAGAGATGAACTGGGTAGCTTCTAATTTTAAATTGGAATTAGTCAGGGATCCATTCGGCGTGTCGAGGTATAAACTCAATTAAGAGGTCTCCCAGCCTTGAAAACCAAGTTTAATATACCCAAAGGTACGAAGGAGAGCTATTTCTGAGCATTGTCGTTGACTTGATTTTCATCAAATCACATTTATTTTATAGTGGGTTGGAGTACTTGGTGTCTAGCCGTTCCCACTTAGGTTGTTCCCCTCACACCAGTCATAACGACTTTAAGAGTTTTTCAACCCCTCAGGAGGGCAGGCCTGCTAAAGATGTACAAATCTCAAACAAAGAAAAAGCTTCAAGGGTCTGGATTTATGATTGTCTAGAAAAAAACAAGAGCATACTCTCCTACCTCTCAGAATCTTCTAAAAGCACGACAGACAAATTTGTTTTTTAACCAGATAGCAAGTTTGGTTCCTAAAAATGAATTTAAAGAATACACAATGTTTAGTCGATTCTCCTTAGGCAACCTGCAAAGACAACGAATCAGTAGTCATATTGTCTTTGTGCGATAAGCATATTCTTTGAAAAGCGTTCTGCAAAAACTAGTTAGGTTGTGAAAAATTCTAAGATAGACAGATAAACAATCAAGGTCAGTCGTCAAAATAATCAATCAGAAATGAGAAAATTATGAAATTTGCCTCTTTTTTTTTTTACCAGAAAATACATAATCGTACGACAGGCACTTGACTCGTACGAGATAGGATGCAGTATCGTACGAAAGAAGATTACTGATGATGTCTACTCGTACGACAGAGGATCTCTGCTCGTACGATAAGATATTTGCAATTCGTGCGACACCTGCAGTTTGTTGTTTCAGCCTATAAAAATTATCGTACGAGATGTACGGACGAAAAACCAAAAAATCTAAAACCTGGAAAATAACAAAAAATAAAGCAGTTAGTATTGGAGGCCAAAAAAATGTCATCTTTAGGCCCCATGGTGGGTGCCAGAGATGTGTGTGTGAAAAAGTGAACTTGTAGCTGCAAGCACAACACTTCAATTAAGTCATTATATGCATGGTTAGTAATCAATAATCAATAAGAAATAAACCATAGCAAAGCGACCAATTGCCTTCTAAAAGATGCGAGTATAAGATTGCTCTCATATTTTTATAAG
The DNA here is from genome assembly GCF_030272615.1 of Cryptomeria japonica. NCBI lineage: Eukaryota > Viridiplantae > Streptophyta > Pinopsida > Cupressales > Cupressaceae > Cryptomeria > Cryptomeria japonica. The sequence continues at coordinate 112,142,338 of NC_081412.1, read as the reverse complement.
CAATACCAGTGACTAGACTACACTAAGATGAAGGATTTAATCTATATGATATTAAGCTATATGGATGCAAGATGGATGAATAATTCAAGCAACAATGGATGCAAGCAATAATGAATGGAAAATGGATGCAAATAATCTAAAAAGCACAATAATCTTCAATGACTCCAAAGCGAAATTAGTGTGATAATAATCTCCAAGCGTGTTCTCAAAAATCTCTGGGGTGAATTGGAATGAGAGCTGAAGACTGAATTTATAGAGAATCACAAGAAAAAAAGCTCAATTTAGAATTAATTGAAATAATTGAGAAATCAGATTCGGTTAATCTTAAGATAGATTCCAACTATAGTTTAATTGAAATGCATTCAAATTAGAAGTCCAAGTTGCATTGGAAAATAATAATAAATTAATTCCATGCATATAGGATAAAAATAGATAATTCTTTAATTTATTCAAGAAAAAGGTCTTTTCAATGCAACTGAACTTATTTTTTTGAAAAGCTTTGAGTTCCAATTTTAGAGAATAATTCAATAATTCAATTAAATTGCTTTTCTGATTTCAAGTTCTAAATTTAGAAAAAGAAATAATATCTCAAGTTTGATTTCTCTCTCAATTCAATTCTTTTTTTGTTTTATTTTCAATTCAATTCTTTGTAATAAATTAATCCTTTTTGCATGATTGAATGGCAAATTTATTAATTAATTAAATATGCAAGGATATTTAATAAATTAAAATGGGATAATTGATCAAAATGATATTCTTGGAAATGATTCAATTAATTAAATAAATATTTAATTAATATCGAGTAATTGATTTACCATGTGATTTTTGATAATTAAAGAATTAATAATGTGCTCAAGATTAATTTAATTGCCTTTGGTTAGGACCTTGGTGATGTTGTCAAGATTAGGGGCCCATGGTTTAGATGACCAATTTTAGGGTATTACAGTTTCAACTAATTCTGGTTTGTATCAGCCTTTACCGATTTCTACTAGGCCTTGGGAAAGCCTTAGTATGGACTTTGTACTTGGATTACACAAGACTCATAGGGGGTTGGATAATGTTTTTGTAATTGTTGATAGTTTCAGCAAGATGGCTCATTTTGTGCCATGTAAATGCACAAATGATGCATCTCATATTGCATGTTTGATTTTCAAAGAAGTTGTAAGGATACATGGATTGCCTCTCAATATTGTCACTGATAGAGACTCCAAGTTTGTTGGTCATTTTTGGAGGACTCTCTGGAAGAAATTAGGTACCAATCCATCATTTTCATCAGCATACCACCCTTATACTGATGGACAAACTGAGGTGGTTAATAGATCCCTTGGCAATCTCCTTAGATGCCTTACCAAGCAACATGGACAAAATTGGGATTTAGTGATTGGACAAGCTGAATATGCATACAATGATTCAGTCAATAGGAGCATAGGGAGAAGTCCATTTGAGGTCGTGTATGGCCTACATCCCAGAGGGATACTTTAACTCATAGGTCTTGGATGCATGGACAAAAGGAGTGCCCAATGAGAAGACTTTGTTGTCACCGTGAAGGAGATTCATGAACAAGTTAAGGCTTCACTTCAACAAAGTACTGATAAATATAAACTCAGAGCAGATGTTAAGAGGAGAGATGTTCAGTTCATAGTAGGGGATTTGGTGATGGCTTACCTAAGGAAAGAAAGGTTACCTAAAGGCCAACCTTCTAAAATGCTCATGAAGAAGATAGGTTACCTCTGGGTGGTTCATAAGTTTGGAAACAATTCATATGAAGTTGAATTTCCAGCAGACTTGGGAATATCTCCCATCTTCAATGTATGTGATTTGACAGCCTTCAAAAGATCCTTGACAGATGCAGCACCCGATTCATCTCTTGAGGAAGAAGATGTAGAATGGATGAAGAATCTACCGCCTAGCAAGCCATTAGAATTGGAGTGCATTCTTGACTCCAAGGTGATCAAACAAACAAGGAAAGGTGTGTACAAAGACTATCTGGTCAAATAGATGGGTCTTCCCGAGTCTGTAGCTACGTGGATGAGTGAAAGTGATATCTTTAAGCATGGAACCACATCCAACTGGTTGGCAACTCAAGGGAATTGAGTTTTCCTGTCCAGGGGAGTATAGTGAAGGGGCACTAGGACATGTGTCTACTTCATTTTTACATGTGTCTACATCATTTTGATTCATGGTTATGCTTAGGAATAGAATGTGCAATGTGTGATTAGGCTCGGGCAGTGTAATAAGCCTTAAGGCCCCAAGGTGTGTCAACTTGGTCAAAGGCCTTGTATGGGAATTTTATATGTATTTTTTATGTTTAAGGGGTATGAAATGTGTGATATTTTCATTCTTGACCTTTGGTGTGAAGGCAAGACCGAATTGTAGAAAGTTGACAAAAGTTGCATTATTGTCTTAAGCAACTTTTCTTGCAAGATTTTGAAATGTGGTTATCCCAATGGTTAGTTGGTTGATTGTATGCCTTGGAGGTTGTTGGAGGAGTTCCTTGGCATGTTATAATCCTAGAGGAATGATGCATACTGGTTACAGAGATGATATTGAATGAATTTCTTGTCTTCAAGCAAACAATTATTGTGTTTTCCTGCATTTTTCTTGAATTTTTTGTTCTTGCATAACTCATTGTGAATGGTGGGAATGAATTAAACATTTGGAAAGTTGTAATAGAGGTTCACCATCCATTTGGAGCTGATTTGAGATCTTGAAGCCTTCGGGTTTGGAAGAAAGTGAATTTTTTATCCCACTAGCTTGACAAAACCCTCAAAACCGGGGTTTGGATGCAAACAGTGACACAAATCAACATCTCTCTAAGGGATTGATCTGAAACCTAGGAAGATGTTGATTTTAAATGTATACTATATGTTCTTGGTGGTTTTGGAGATAGTAAGTGTCATTTGTCTTTCCTAAGATGATTCCCTTGGCTTGACATCGCTCATGTGGCAAGCCTGTGCAGTACGAAAATCGGGTGGAAACCTTGAATAACAGATTGAAGGATGGTAAAACTTGGCATGAGAAGGAAACTTGAACAATTTAAGACCATTGGAAAGTGTTATCCTTTCATTCCTTTATGACTAGTGAAGCTTTTGAGAGCTTAAACCCCAATACCGACTAGAAGAGGCTAAATAGGGTCAATAGGGTTTGACCATCCGTACTAAAAACCTAGATGCAAAAGTTTGGAATCTTGTAGAATTATCAAAAGGGTACTCTAATATTAAATTTATTTAGGGGGTTGTTCAGGTAGGTTGTGAGAAAAATCAAGAAAAGTTCGAATGGAGGGTTAATTGCTTTTAGTCCTATTTCCTAGGTCCGAAAGGGGAATTGGTACAAAGGGCTAGTAAACACAAATGCCATATAACACGTGTAAACACTCACATAGGTTAGATTCCATCCTTGGAGTAAAGATCATGTTGCTTGGGGTTTGGGGATGTTAGTTGTCCTTTGTTGAAGGGTTGCAACCTTAGGGGTAGGAGACTCCTTGTCAATTGTGAGTTGTCCTGAGTGAAGAGATCCTTGGGAAGGATCTAGGGCAAGCTCTAGAAACCTTAAGAAGGTTAAAGACATTGGTCCATTTGGTGATACCAAGTGGAGACCCTTTTTGAGTAAAAACCAAGAAAGTGATATAACATCCCAATCCCTCTGCATCAAACACTTAACATTTATGTAGGAAACTATTCATCATAGGTGGGATTCTTAGTCTCTCTCTTCCCCTCTTATAGGAAGATATTGATTGTATCTTCATGAAAAATGTCATTCTCGGGGGGCATTGATGAGAATCTCCGTACACCAGTCACTTCATCACTTGTACATGATTTATTTATGTTTTCTCTCTTTTGGAGAGGGGTTTCTTTTGTTTACTCCATTTGTGAGAGATCTTTTCTACATGGGTACTCAAAATGGCCTTGTATCTGAGACCCATCTTACATCATCTCATTAATTTCATAGGTTTTGTCCCTTCCTAAATTGCACTTAAGGGGGTTTGTTGGAGTGAATAAGGTGTTTTCCCAACTAATTCCTTAGTGTAGACCTATTCATAAGTTAAGATAAGTTATGTCTTAGGTATTATTTCTAGAATTTAATTGTGATGTGGTCATGTATCTCATTTACTTCTTATGTCCTAGGTCATTTAATATATGTTCTAAGTGGTTATTTCATAACATAATATTAAGACATGTCAACATCTTGTTTAATCCTATAACTCACCATGCCCAAATAAGCAAGGCTCGTGCACTTTTTGCAATATATATCATTGGTATCATTTGATCATATAAACAAACAAGCTCATTTCTTACACACTCTCTTGTGGAAGTTTTTTTTGTTTCATAGGTGGTCTTAGATGTTCAACTAGTCTTCAGCTCCTACAATTGGGAGTGTACCTTGCATGACTTTGACAAAATGAATATCCCTTAGTCCTTGGATCTCAATTGAAGAGGTTTCAACCTATCTAATTTGATATAAAAATCATCCAATGGAAAAAAATGTAATGTTTCTTAATGAATCCTTGCTCTTTTGTTTTGATTTGACTCCTAAGATAGTGGTATGGAGAGAAATAAAAGGAGTTGACATTTATATATTTAAATCTAGTGATGTCATTGATTTTTAGCAGCATAAACGCTCATTGCCAATCTAAAACTCTCAAGGGGTACCAATTATTTTCAAATATAATTCAAATTAGTTGTCAAAAGTTAATTTTCCTAATAAAAATGAGCTAAATATTTATCATTATTTCTTTTGTGTAATATAATGAGACATTGTTGTTATTTTTTTGTGTTCTTGGATACTTTATTATTGACGATAAAGAGGTTTGTACTAAATAAAATGAAATATTATTTTTATTAATATTTTTTGTATTAGCTTTTCAAAAGATATTTTGTTAAAAGATTGTTTTTTTGCGATTTGGTAATAAATGTGTATTTGGTTGCACAATATGATTGATACAACATAAGAAGGATGAAAGCAATAATGAAAAATCTTTGATCAAATCTTCTTTTGCATTTTTATCAGTTATATATTTTCTCTATCTTTTTGAATACTCTTTGATATCGTATGGTGATTTCCATTTTGATTGTGATAATGCAATATAAATTTAAGTTTATTTGAAAACTTTGATTTTTTAGTTACAAAAGTTGTAAGATACCTAACAAGATAGATTGAAAAAAAAATCTTAGTTGTAAGATAACAAACAAGATAGTTTGTAAGTAGTTAAATTTGAAACTATTATTGCAACAATCTAATGAAATGATGGCAAATAACTTTCTCAATCTCAATATTATTGTGGGAAGTTGCCATTTATGTGCACTAGATAATAACTAGTGCATGCTCATTATGCAAGGTACTTCATCTCAACATATAAACACATGGATTGCTTTGCTTGATGGATCTTTACTAATGATAAATTTTTTATTTATTACTCCTTAAGGAGATATTTAACTATGTGATTTTTGTGACTACATTAAACTATGTTAGAATTTCAACATACAAATGCATGAATTGGTATGTTTAACGTTCCTTTTAAATGAATAACTTGCTTTGTTTATGAATTCTTAAGAAGATCATTTTAGACTCACACTCTACAATAATCTAATTTTGGATATGAGTTAAAAAAATTCAAATGTGAAATAGGTTTCTTATTTTACTTTGCTCTATTTTTTCTTTGACTAAACAATCTAATAGCTCTACACTCCAATATTTAGTAGCTCTAAAACACTAATATATTTAGATCTAATTTTTATTTATTGTGAATAGTTTGAAGTAGTAGCTATTAAGAGATTAGTTTTGGTTCATTATATTTTAAAAAAAAAACCTATTTTGGTAGGGTTTTGTAATATTTTTTGAACAAAATCTATAATTTTTTTCTCATTAACATCAATGACAATACAACACAATTTGTGTAGAATATTGAGGTAAGTCATTTCACATTGTTTCAATCGCTTTTAATTTTGGGAATCTATATGTAGTTGTATCACTTTTTATGGTGATTTATTTGATTCTAAAATAATTCTATTATTATTTGTTAAATGAAGGTATCAATTGCACTTAATAAAGCTAAATATCAATTGCATTGTTTGTTCAACACTAGCTAATTTAACATCACTTTATTAATATAAAGAAATCCGAAGATTTATTTATTCAACAACAATTGCACAAATTCCATCGAAAACAAAATAAATAATGCCACCACTTTCAAACGACTAACATGTTAAAACAAATTCATAACACATTACACATTTCACCAATATGAATCATATATGTAAATATCAATTAATACTTTTACAAAAATATGAACTATTTTTTCTTTCAATTTCAAGCTTTCTTTCATTCTTTATGAGTTTGTAAAGTTATCTATACAATTATTCTATTTGTACTATATATCTATTAGCTAGGTTCCATATGACCACCATCAAATTCTCAAAAACAAGTTTAAAAAGTATTCTCAAAATATCTCTGTAATGTTTATTTTAGAGCATTTGAAAAGGTTTATGGTTCTATAGTCCCATACCTACACAACAATCATATAAATTATTTTTCACTAATTAGATTATCAAATTAATTCAAATAATATACTTCAGCTATGGTGTTTATTTTAACCTAACCATCAAATTAATTACCATAATTGTTACTTTCTTTGAAGTGATTGAAACTATTTGTAAGATATTGTGTTTGTTTCTAACCTTGACCCTTATTAAATCCTAACTCAAATGGAATCCTAACCATAACCATGATCGAAAAATAAACCTTATAATAACCCTAGTTAAACCCAACCATTAATAATGTAATAATAATGTAATACAATAATAAAATAATATTATACTATAAATAATTAGATAATAAAATTATATTTAATATATAATAATATTATACTTTTTTTTTTTTTATCAGTAATTTTTGATATATTAATTTTCAAAAAATTTCAACAATCTACTAGGGCCAAACGGATATCAACATCAACCCAAAAAACAGTTCAAACCTACTATGCAGAGTTCCAGCTAAACAGAAAATAGAAGTATCACAGTACTGTGCATTTATGCACAACATATTACAGTAATCCATAAAAGTTTTTAAAAAAAAAACCAAACGAAGCAGAAAGCAAAAAACCCCAGAGATTTGCACCATGACTGCTCAATCCGAGTAGCTCTGGTTTGGCTTCTTCATCTCCACGTCATCGATATCCGCCAAAGCTTTCCCTTTGGTCGCTTCCGACTTCATCTTCAGGATGCAGTCTAGGTTCCCAAAGTCTAGGTCACCTTCCAGGATGGCTAGGAACTGAACCGCTCTCCCCTCCTCGAAACGGTCCTAGAGCTCTCTTCCCACCTCCATGCACGCCACCACCTTCAGTGGCCTTAAAACCTCATTTGTTCATATCAACTTCACACATAGCTTCATGGCTTCCCAGCCAAGTCAAGCACGTTCCCTACATTGCTCCTTTAAACGACTTTCAGGTCCCCTGACAAATGGTAAAATCTCCTCCTCTGCTTCTCCTTCCCCGATACAGATTCCGGTTTGGGGGATCACCCATTCCAGAATGGAGTCCATATTAATTAAGTAATCCCCATCAATAAGCTTTTTCATTGTTAGTTTGACTTTCTCTACTTCAAGTTCAAATTCGCATGCCCATGCCATTATCAAGGAGTAGACTTCCATATTTGTTCTGTACCGGAAATGGATATGCACCAATTCCTCCCCCAACATTAATCTAGCCGTGCTCCACAGCTTATCTTCCTTGTATTTGAAGAGACCCTGCAGACGTTTGTCTGAAACCGTTCCCAAGAACGGGACCAATTTCTTCTTTGTTTGGAGCGTGAAATTTGCCTCCATTGAAAACTGCTCAAAACCTGTTAAAACCAGAGAACTAAACTAGAAAGACAAAAACAAGCTTCATTAATCCGGTTTTTGGCAAATACAATGCACAATATTCAAATTGGTTATAAATCCGTCGTCGTTTGCGACGGGATATAAATGCATAATCTGTGAAATAAATGGAAAGATATTCCATAGCAGATTTCCTGCCCTCTGTCATTGTCTCAAACCAATATTTATGCTTTTGAACTGCCACATTAATTACAAAGCCAGTGATATCAAGTACTCATCCTTGCAAGCCGTCTAGCGTGCTTGCTGGTTTGGCACTTCACGAACTGCATTAATACCACTTCCAAACACTACCATTACCCTTCCACCATTTGGCCACTTGGTCTGACATATCACATCCAACATTTGAGAGGAGATCCGCCACTACATTAGCACCTCTCCTAACATGGGAGACCCGAAAAGCTTCAAATGAGGTAAGTTTTTCGCGTATTATCTCCACCCAATGAGATAGTTTCCAAGAGGAGGTGTTACCTTTTGCTATTGCATTGATAACTACTTGGGAATCCCCTTCTAAATGTAGTTTTGACTCTTTCATGTTAATAGCCAATTCCGTAGCCATTAGTGCCGCCTGTGCTTCTGCTTCGTTGTTTGTCCCATTCTGAATTCGTCGAGCCCCCTTGAATAGGATAATCCCCTTATCATCTCTTGCAACTACTCCTACTCCGGAGATACCCGGGTTTCCCCTAGACGCCTCATCAAAGTTGATTTTAATCCACTCCTTAGATGGCGGTTCCCATTTAGCCTTGTCTTTTGTTGGTTCAGACAGGGGACTAACCCTCTAGGACCCATTAACGGGTTATAATAATAATATTATATTATTAGTATAAAAAAATAATAATAAAAATATACCATTATAAAAATAATAAAACAACAATAATATAATAATAATAATTTTTAATTAATCTTTAAATATCGTATGAACAAAGATATAATTGAACATAAATTATACAAATTATTTTAAAATAAATATAGTACTAGCACTTGCACCGAAAGGAGGTACAATAGTTACGCCGATAGCAAGATATAGTTTGGAAAAAAATTGTAAGAAATGTAAGTTCCTTTTCTTAGGACTAATTATTTACAATAAAAGACAAATGGCGATGAAATGTGAAAAGAATCAAGTATGGACAAATGCAACTTTATCTAGATAGGTATGTTACACAAAATGATTTTTTAACTGTAAGAGGAAAGTTAAAGGATTCCCAGCACTAATTTTTCATTTCGAACATTTTTTTTGATTGGTAATTGATTTTTAGTATTTTATTAATTGCAGCATCCTAAAATTGCACCCTTTGCAATTTTGACTGCATCTGGGGCCCTCACTTTAGTGTTCTCATCCTCATGCTTGACCTGGACTCATTTATGCTTGTACCATGCATAAAATGCCATATTATATCATTTCAACTTGCATAGCACCTTAACCCTGACCCAAATATGGGGTAGGACTAGGGCATGGTGCCTTGGTCCTCACTAGGACCATGACACCATGCCATGGTCCTCCTTAGGTCGGCCCCAATATGAACCCTTTGTCCTATCCAAATTTTGGGTGGGAATCCCCTCTCCACGTCAGCCTATGTTAGAAAATTAATATGTTTGATGATGGGAAAGTATATAAGGCGGTCTTCCCCTCTCATTCGGATACACACAAGAAGGCAAGGAGATAGGTGAACATAAGGCAAACTACAATCAAGCATTCAAGCATTGAAGTAATCATCATCAAGCATTTCTAGAGGTCTTCAAGGTTGCATGTTCTTCATTTATCAATTGTAGAGCAACATTACATAATTCATTTGCAAGCATGTGTGTGTTAGGGTTTTATCATGTTCATGTCATTTCATACAACATATGTGATTACATTCAAGAAGCAAAGCATCATCATCACTCATTGCAGATATGACGTATACCTTTCCATCATTTATTTCAAGTATTTGCAGTATTTCATTCAAGGTTAATTCCAAACCGAGATTTGCCTTAGGCAAACCCCTATTCCTAACCTTTTTCCCCTTCTTTCTGTGTGCAGGAAATAGGTACAAAGTTGTACTCTTAAGAATAAGCTTCATTCACAAAGATGAATCAACCCTTTTTGATACACGAAAAGATTGGAGGAATGTGGTGCCATGTCCTGGTCTTGGCTTTTTAGGAGCTTTTTCAAGGGTCAGATTCAAATCAACTTATATTGCTTAGATCTAGGTGCATGCAAAAATTCCACACCTGTAGCTCGGTACTTTCTCAGTTTTATCTTCATTTTTCAACACTTTATCCTATTTCAACATTTCAATTTACAAAAGAGAGGAAAACTCACAAAAATCAGTCCAATCCATTCAGTATTCAGTCCTTATGTAATTTTTGAATAAATCTAGTGGATTCCCTTCTCTCTTTTGAATGTAAAGGTTTCCCAAGTGAAAATTGATTTGGTGATTTATCCCTCCTATGTTACAAATTGCCAAATCAAAATTTCCCCTTTACATTAATAATAAAGATTTTGAACCCAGTTGGAACCAGTTGGGGCTACAGAAAGGGAACCACCTCGCCAAAGAACATATCTCCAAAAAACTAAGACCTATCAATAGGTTAAGACACTACAACTTCATTTTTGCTTCAACTTTGGTATGAGATCGAAGAAGCATGTTACAAGAGCCATCTTTCTATAATCTTTTAGCTCTCTTCCATGCACAATAGTCCATCCTTGCTACTCTACCTCTTCATAAATTGGCTCCTACAAAATATTGTGTTGATTATCATCAATGCATTTATGAGACATCCATCTTTCCATTTTCTCCTTATACCCTGGGGTTTCAGGATTCTCCACTTTCTCCAACTCCATTCCAGAAATGCCTCAAGCCTTGTTTGAACTCAAAACCCAAATTCTTAGGGGATTGAGGTACCTGAGAGATTATACCATTACCAACATCTGTAATAGGTTTTGCCTTTGAATTACTATCATGGCCCAACTCATCCTTCTCCACCAAATAATGAGGAGGAGAAACCTCTTTCCACTAGGTAGCCCGTTTATCTAATTTCCTCTTATCACATGTAGTAGTAACATGCCTTGTTTGAAAGCATCTCCGACATCAGAATGAGATCCCTTCATAATACAAAGGTTGAATCCAACAACCTTTGGCCGATTTCAACGAAATCTCCTCTGGAAATCCCTTAGTCAAATCCATTTCCACCCAAATCTGGGCATATGTGGTATGAAGGAAATTCGAAGAGTCCTCATCAACTACTAAGAACCTACCCAAAGAACTACATACAACAACAAAGCAATAATTGAACCAATATTGCAAAGGGAGATTAGAGAGCCTTACCTAAATTGGATTCTTATCAAAAGATTCAGTGGCAGGGTTGAAAGTCAAGTACCAGGGTTACAAAAAGACCACGAGCACCATGATAGATTTGCACATCCCCTTTCAAACAAGGGCCCCATATTTCTAAAATCCAAGAATTTAAATGACCAAGGCTTGGCCAGAAACCCTTGAATATCCCAATCAAACCTAGTTGAGAAAAGTGCCTCTCATTTAGATCATTTCATTCTCCATCTCCTCATCTAAAGTTATCACTAGAGAATTGGCACTTTGATTTTGCATATCTACATTTCCTTCCTCGAACTCACCATCTTTGCTGCAACCTTCCTCCTTAAAAAAACCCCGCCTCCTTTCATCCACTTTAAGTGCCAAATCTTCTCTACTCCTATGCCAAATTGGCCTATCCATCATGTTTTCCCCAAAGCCTTCCAAATAAGAACACTTAAGCCCCCATTGCAAGCCCATATCAAGTTGCCTTCTTGCCGCCTTCTTGAGCGATAACCCTCGTAAACGATGAAACCCTTTACTACTATTGAAAGGTGGAGCCACAAACAAATCCATGTCTCTATAGAGCCCATCTCTACCAAATGACAGTAATTTTGAAAAAGAAGGTCCTCCACCCTAGACAGTCACCATAGGACCATGAAAATGACAACCTCGCCTGAAATTTGCACCAAAAAATTTCTAGATCACAAGAACCCTACATGCCGCAACAAACAAAAATAAATACATTACTATGTATTTAAATTTTGAACATTATCTTCAATAATGATTATTAAATTGGTAAAATGTAAATTTAGAAGGTTGTTGAGGTCGAAATTTTATTGTAAAGACAATTAGGTATTCATCCAAGTTAACAATCATGCATAAAACACTTGATCATGTAATTGAATTTTTTTCCTAAAAGAGTAAGAGTAGCTTTTTTAATCCAAAATAAAGTAAATATTTAAATTCTAGTTATGAACATCCACATTTAGGTTTATTATTTGTCCAAGAATCGCCTATTTTAATAAATATGCATTCTAGAGTTATTTTATTTACATGATATGCCAAAAAAAAAAAAAAGTGAAAATTTATTCCCAACATCACAAATTACTTTATTATTGTTATATAATAATATAAACAAAAATGATTCTTATAATTGATTTAGAAAAATGTATGAAAAAAAACAATTCTTACTACTTAAAAGTGAAAAAAATTAAAATTACTTTTCATAATATTTTATTATTGTTGTTTTAAAATATTTTAAACAAATAATCTTAATAATTGATTTAAAATTCTTAATTATGAATAACATACTACTAACAATTTTTTTTTATATATTTAAAATTGGATTTTTTTTTTAAAATTATTAATATGTCCAAGGGATTGAGCTTAGTTGGTTAAAGCATTGAGTTCTCAATGTGGAGACCCAAGTTCAACTCCCATGAGGGACACCTTGGTGTAGAATTCTAAGTTGTGACTCTTGGTCTTCCATTGTTGTTTAAAGTAGATTTCTAAGTTGTGACCCTTGGTCTTCCAATTGTTGTTTCTAGTTTGGTGCTCGAAAGGAGCTAGTATTTGTAATAAGTTTGCTCGAAAGGAGCTCTGGTAATTGTTTGAATGTATTACTATATTATTAGAGACAAATTACTTGACTCACAAATTTAGTATTAACTCACTCATAAAAAATAATCAATTTCTAATAAAATCAATTAAATATTCATCAATTTTAATTTAAAGAGTCTAATCAATAATTTATTATTCGTTATTATTTAAAATATTAATCAAAATTGTTATTTAATTTTTTTAATTAATAATTATTTAATACTTTATTATTATTTGTAAAAAAAATTCATTCTATTATTTTATTACGGGTGTATAATAATATAAGAAAGAGATTGAAATTATTGAAATAATATTAAATATTAATAAATCTTAAAACTCAAAATTAATATTATAAAAAATATATAACTAAAACAATCCCTCGAATCCGGTTTCGAATCCGGTTCTCCATTGTGGGCTTTTGCTGCTCATTTATGAGCACCGTAAAACCCTTGCCATGCTGGAAAACAAGAGGTTATCTGCTTCTCCAGGGAAAGGCAAGAGAATGATGGAGGAAGGGGAACCTAGCAAGGAGGAGGCTACCTCCAGGAAAAAAAAACAAGAGTGTCACTGGGATGAAAGCCCATGAAGATAAGAATGACACAGAGGAAATTGGAAAAGAGGACAATGAAATGGAAATAGACGAGTCAAAGGGTGAGAACAACTGGAAAGATGAGGATATGGGTGTAGAGCATGAAGAAGGTGAGAACGAGTTCGACAATGATAGCCCAATTCACAGTGCTAGCCTGGGTAACGACAACAACCAACCTATTGTGGATGTGGATGACAAGGATAATGAGGAAAAAGATTTGAATTCCGAGAGGGAGAATAACAAGGAACCTGAGAAGGATATGGCAAATGATTGTTTGAGTGAGGAAAAGGAAAGTGCTGGAGAAGGGTTATTCTTGGATAACCTTAAAAATCTCACTGAGGCCATATTGGTTTATGACAGATGGACTTATGAACTATTGAATAACCTGGAGAAAAACGGGAAATAGATGAATGACAAAAGGAAGGAAGATAACAGGGATCAGAAGCAGTGGAAGAAGGAAATGGAGGAGAGAGTTAATAAAATGGCTGCTCAGATTAACTTGCTGAAAGAAGGGAAAGTGGCAATGAAAAACCTGTTGGGTATTATCCCGAATATCTTGTTTGCTGTCACAAAAAATCTTGAGGATATTTTGAAGGTCCTTGATAATTCCAGCTCTCCCAAACCGGTGGTGGACCTCGACATGGATGATGATGCTATCGAGATTGGAAGTGGTGAAGCTACTTTGGGTGGAGTTGGAAAGAGAACCAGAGCAAGTGTTAAGAAAGCTGCTGCTGCATATGCTAAGGAGATCCCTAACCTTAGGGAAAATATCAAAGACCTGTATGGGATTAGCAATAAGTTGGCTAATGCCCTGAAAAATATTAATTAGTTCCTTTTGTCGGGTATGGCCGAATTTTGCTAGTTTTTTGGGGCTTTAGCTGGTTTTCTCTAGTTAGTTCGCTAGCTTTTCTTGGGTTTGTTCCTCCTAGTTGCTTAATGCTTTTATCTTGTAAGGTCCTTTTGTAAAGGGTTTCGAGGTCCCTTCAAAACCTGTTTTTACCTTAATAAAAAACAATGTCATTATTTTTATTTTATAACAAGTGTTTTTTTAAATGTTATGATATTTGTTTTATTTTATTGGAGAATACATTATATATTGATCACCCAATATAATTATAAAATCGTAATCATCACACAAATCAATTTAATAACAATTTTTTTTTTTCATAAAAAAATGGTACTATATTGTTTATATTATATTAATATATAATTTTTTATATAATATTAATATATACACATATATATTTTAATATAATATTAAAATTAAAATTAGACTTTTTAAATCTTCAATCATATTATACTTGAACAAAAAACCCTATGAAACGTCTTCCAAGTCAGACGCAATAGAGAGTAAAGTTTCTCTAATGTGTAATGTCATTCGTGTCAGATATGAATGCGATGGAATTGATAGGAGGATGTACAATATGGATATGTGATTGAGAATTTTTGATCTAGAAACATTTAACTCAACTTAACTTGCGAAGATATGGGTTTGCGTGATGGGTTTATCTCATGAGTTTCCGCTTGAAATGTGGAAACCGGTGGGAATGAATGAATGAATGAAAGATTTTAATGACGTCCACGAGACTAAACAATCTAGGGACCATAAACAAACACTCTTAAATTATCTTCGGATTCTTTTTGATGTCAGAACTCCTACTATTGTTTTTGACAAGGAGGTTCGTCGTTTGATTAATCCTATCTTCCTCAAATAACTAGTGCATATTGTCAACCTTTAAGCCATTTTCATACTGAGTGTGAATATCCTCATAAGTTGTGAATTCCATGATGAAGTGCCATTCCGTTTCCACCACTCACTTATTGTAGAAAATGCAAACTCTTTCCTCCCAAGTTTCCTTGGGTATCTTCCATCTACTAGTCTCATACCTAAGATGATGCAACCTTGTTCTCAATTGTGCAACTAATAGCCTTGCTTTCCCTTTAAAAATTGCCCCTAAATATGTTTGTTCACCACGATCCTTTGTTGGGTTAAACTCTTTGATGTAGTATGCTTTATTTCGCCTAATCTGTTTTATCCACATGGCAGTTTGAATTTTTTTAGTTACATACCTTTTTATTTCAGCATCGGTGTAAGGAGATTCATGTAAATTGATGTTCCACTTATTCATCCAATTGTTGTTTTACTTCATTCACGTTTTCTTCTTACGGTCTAGCATCTCTTCCACAACCATTTTAGGCCAACGATTGTGATGCATGTTTTCAACCTTTTTTAAATAACTTATCAACCAGGTTATCGCTGATGCTTCCAAAGGAAAAGTACCCGCTTCAGCTAAAATAATTTTGTATGGGACTGTTGTTTTAACATTGGGATTGCTCGTTATTAGATGTTTCTGGATTCTTTCTAACTATCTCCAACTACAGTTTGACATGTTGCTTCCCCACACTTCACAATCATAAAGGACCACCGGTGTGACAAGTAAACCAAAAAGGGTTTTCTTGGTTTTCCAATCCCAAAAACTAACTTTTCTGCACCCGTTTTGAAGTAAGTGTGAAGCTTTCTAACCTCCCTGTATCCTTTTTGTTCACAAGTCTCCCAACTGAGCTTATAGTGGAAGTCAATCCCAAGATACTTATATTCTTTCACTATTTTTAGCGGGCTGCCTTCAAAAAGAAAGATAATCTATTTATTTTTTCTTTTCAATGAGAAAATCATGGTTTTGGTCTTGGTGATGTGTACTTGCATCCCAACTTCTTGACAAAAGTGTTCTAAGTCCTTCAAATGTTCTCTTAACCTATGAGCCGATTTTGAAATTACGATAAAGATATTGACATATAAGCGTAGTTTCAGCACATATCCTGCCAACTGAATACCACTCTCATCTGTTTTGCTTAACCAAGCCTTCAACTTATCAATATATAGACTAAAAAGCATGGGAGATAGAGGACAACCCTGCTTGACCTCAATGCCACTACCAAAACATTGACATACTTTCACTAGTTTTGATTTTAGCTCTAACCTAAGATAACCTATCAGCTAAATATTAATAATATTAACAAATTAATAATAAGATAGCCTATCTACTAAATATTAATAATATTAACAAATTAATAATTATTTTTTAAAAATATTTTAATTCAACGATCATATTAGAGGTCTTACTAAAGGCAAGAAACACTTGTTTAAAATGCTTGGACACTCCTTTGTACAACTTAAGTTGGTCTAGTGGTGGAGAATTTATGCTCTTAAAAGAAAGGTCACAAATTCAAATTCCACGAAAGAAAAAAGATATGTACACCTAATTAAATACCTCGACAAAGAATACTAAGTAGTACCATACTACCCATATCTCTCTTCGGTTCCTGTTGAATTTCAAATATTAGCTTTTACAAAAGGGTGGAACCATAACAAGGAACAGTAAGAAGGACGATGAAATTCTGGCAGGCGGCAATTTTCGAGGGTTTAATGGATAGAAACTCACGGTAAAACACAAAGAGGTGTAAGGGTTTGAAGGAGGAAGTTAGTTATTTGTACAAAATGGAAGGCAACAGTGTTCAACCTTTCGGCTTGGTTAGATGAATTGCTTATTATCTGTTCATTTTCTTTGATGCAGAACTGTACTATAATTGTTTTTGCATTAAGAAACAAAATCGAGTGTCTTCTTCCCTGAGCCGTTGAGACGTGGAGATTGCTTGGAATTTTAGGGACTGCTAGCTAGCTGCATTGAAACCCCATCCGCAGGCGGTACCTTGGAGTAGTGTGAGACCACATTTTTGTTATGTGATGGTTTGCATATTAATACTTCATTTAAAAAACAATCGAAGTAAGCTCTGTAAAAACCAAACGAAAATATCCTGCTTGCTCAATTGATTATATGGTAAAACCTCCGTCAAAACAAAACGAAAATATCCTGCTAGAGCATAATTTGCTTGAAGTATCTATCAACGAGGCTGTTTTTTAACTTCCTGTTTATTTAGGTATTATGCATGTAGTTTTAACCTGTTCATAATCTTCGCCATGGAGGGCTGTAGGAAGTGCCCGAGCTATTGAGATTAATTGCCTTAACGTTCTTGAAGACGAGACTCAGGTTTAAGTTTTCAACTCAATATGTTATAAGAAAATCGTCAATGAACATTGATATTACAGAATGAATATACATGGTATGATTGTAAATTTGTAATACATCTGGTGGGTGAGGCCTAGAGATATTATTTTATATGCAGGGCAATTTTGATAATATTACCCGCTTCTTGGTGTCAACCACTAAGCCTCGCATTCTGATATTTGACTGGCCATTGTTCCTTGTAACTAAAAAGGGCCATATTCAAGTTGTAAGAAAAAGCTATACTCACAAACATCTACAAATATGGCAAGACTAATAATGGACCATGTGTATGAGCAACGCCACAGGCAGCATATTTGTATCAGCTCGGCCCATGTTGGCATATGCATATCAGCTTTGCCGCTGGAGGAGTATTTTCTTAACATCTAAACATTCATTCACTGGTGTCTTTGAAGGTTGCAATGTCAAAGAGCTTCATTATAAATATATTTCTGTGTAGTCTATGTACATTCCATCCCCTGTTCTTTGTATATTTTAAGTCTTTTTCTTTTTAAAGCATCTGAAAAGTCTCGTAGGCAAAGAGGAGGACTTCTTTTGGGTGAGGGCACTTCGAGATATAAGAATTATGCAGCTCCAGCTGACCTTAATCTGTTGATGCCTATGCTAACTCTGGAATCAGGACAAATGCTTCTATCCTGCCAATTCTAGAGCCAATTATAATTGCATTGGAGACTATCATCCTGATTGGTAGTTATATGCGCACAAGTTTAGACTCTAAATTGATTGGTAGTTATATGCGCACAAGTTTAGACTCTAAATTGAGTTCTTGACAAATTTTGTTCTATTTGTTTATTTCTTTATCTACAAAGAACCATAGTTGAAAAACTCGGACTCGCCATGGACTCGGCAAACCAAAAATTTGGACTCGGACTCAGACTCGTGAAAGACTCGTGAAAGACTCGGTAAGGACTCGGCAAAAAAAAAACGGTAGTTTTACAAAAACATAAAGAAATTAATGCATTTAGAGAACATAAGAGCCATAATTGAAACATTACACATGTCACATACTCATAGTTTCAAACTTTCAACTCTAAAATGTATAATACCAAGATTTCTTCAATGCTAATTATGCTTTTATATGGAGCCTAATCAGACTCAGAGGTTAAATTTTCCCTACTTCCATCGGCGCAATTTCCCCCTATATTTTTCAACGGGGGTTTGGGGGCAGCGCCCCTTGCGCGTTCATTGTCGCAATACAGGGCGGGGCCGAGGGGCAGCACCCCGCGAGGCCAAAAATACTTTTATTATTTTATAAAGGCGTCGGGTGTTATTTTTCTTTTATTTTTCACTCCCTCAATTATGCCAAATGAAGGCAAATTTTT
This sequence comes from Cryptomeria japonica, assembly GCF_030272615.1. NCBI lineage: Eukaryota > Viridiplantae > Streptophyta > Pinopsida > Cupressales > Cupressaceae > Cryptomeria > Cryptomeria japonica. The sequence goes on along the minus strand of NC_081412.1, from coordinate 112,123,584 downwards.
TATTAAAAAACTCAATTTAAAAGCTTGCATGACTTTTTTTTTGGGTTGCGCGAGTCCATTTGAAAGACACGCGAGTCCATGCAAAAGACTCGCGCGAGTCCTTGCAAAAGACGCGCGAGTCCTTGGCGAGTCGACTCGTGGCTCCCATGGACTCGCGAGTCCGTGGCGAGTCCACGAGTTTTAAAACTATGCAGAGAACATGGACTCACGCGAGTCCTTGCAAAAGACTCGCGAGTCCTTGGCGAGTCGACTCGTGGCTCCCATGGACTCGCGAGTTCGTGGCGAGTCCACGAGTTTTAAAACTATGCAGAGAACATTGTTGCCTCCATACATCATGGATACATCATGAATTGAGGCGAAGATAGTAAAGATACTTGTTTCTAGACCATAAATGTAATGTAAGTTGTACAATTCAATTCAAATCATGTGGAAATTTTTATGCTTTTAAAAAAGTCATTCTTGTGTTCAAGTTGCTTTATAGAGTCACATGTTCAAAGTCTTTTTGCTTTTTGTGGTGATAACATGTTATGAATTGCTTTCGGGATTGTCTGGTTCCTTGTCATATGTTTCTTGTCGTGCAATGTTAAGAGCCACTCAAGTGTTTAAGCAGATGCAAACTAGACTGATAAAAAATCTAGTAGAATCAACCATGTTAAGTTACAGTGGACTTTCTATGCAAGGTCTGATCGGGTAGGGTCTAATTTGGACTCATAGTAAAACCCTCTTAACTTTCTATATTGTTAATTATCTATGGCCTATATTGTTCTTGGATTTTTCAGTAATTCCGAAGTTGCCTTTATGACCAAATAAGAGTTTGCCCTTAAAATGTGATTTCTTGATATGCAATCTCATCCTACTAAATTTTCAGTTTGATGAATGTTCTTTTATGCAATATTTATCTGGGCATTCCTTTAGCATCTCAGTATGGGAATTGTTAAATACCTCTAGCTTATTCTATGCTATTTATAATGAATCCAGTGCAAATAATGGGGAGGGCTCTAACCTCAGACTTCTCCTAGAGAAGAATGCATCTCCACCATGCCTACTGGCAGAGGGTGGATCCACCATACCTACTTGTAGAGGGTGGAATGAGGGCTTTCACCTCAAACTTCTCTCGCAGAGAAGAATGCATTAACAAGGGATTGCACCTTGAACTTCTCCCTTATAGAGAAGAACTCATTAACAAGGGATTGCACCTCGAACTTCTCCCTCACAGAGAAGAACTCATTAACAAGGGATTGCACCTCGAACTTCTCCCTCATAGAGAACTCATTAACCAAATCTTCAGGATGACATGGCTCCCTCTGAAGCTGGAATGTCAAGCTTTCTCTGAAGCTGAAGCGTCAAGCTTTCTCTGAAGCAGATATCAACCTTTTGACCTCTTCGTCCAAGGTTACTTCTGACGATATGCCAAACTCCCTCTAAATGCTGATTCTTCCTCTACGAAGAAATGCAAACAATCTTCCTTCCTTGAATGCAATCTCTGATTTGTCCTGGAAGCATTTCAGAGCATGACTTAATGAAAAAATTCATGAACATTATTCAAATATAAAGAGTACTTATCTTTTATAATTTTGCTCAGCAATGGAATTTCCATTCACTTGGATTGATCACATCGAAGCACCTAGTGATGATCTGATGGCTGCGTGGCCTTGGGCTCTTGCCATCACTCATCATCTGTCCACAATATCTGCTCCGTGCATAGCTTAAGCATCATCTAAAGAGCTGCCTTTAATACCATCCACAGCAAAGTGATGGACCAATCACATAAATGCGACAGAAATCCACCTGTAGCAGGGTGTGCCAGAATGCTAAGCCCAATCTATAGCCTTCCACCCATCCCAGCCTGGGTTTGGGGGATCTTTAGTTCGAGGGGGAATCATAATGGATCATGGCCAAATATAGTTCTCCATCCCGCCTATCTGAGTTTCCTTTCTCTCCAAATAAAGTTTCTCTGAGAAGTAAAAGCCAAATATCTCTGTATGTCTGCAATAATTATGTTGTGGAAACACTGAAGATCATTGTATCTCTGTAAAACTGAATATTGCCAAGAAAACCTGCAATCAATACTTCTTTTAACACTGTCAATGACCACAAATCTGGAAACTCCTTTATAATCAGTCATACACTGATAAATAGATGATTTTATACACACAATACAAAAACTGAAAATCTCTTGCAGTTATACCTGATCCATGGCATAAACTTTACCAATCTGTATCACACCTTTTCACGTGAAATGTAGAGATTCGTTCAAAATGCTCTGAATCTGACTTCTATTCTATAATGCTTCTCCCAGAATGCTTTCTCAGTTCTTATACTTCTAGAAACATAATATGTCTTTATTATGTACACAAATTTCTCAAGATAGAATGAAACGCTCACATACTCCACAAAGACTTTGCAATCTTTGTCCAATGTAATGATAACTCACAACAACACCTCATTCTTCGAATGGCTACTCATAAAACAGAAGTGTTAACTACTCATAGTTGAGTCGGTTTTCAACCAACTATAACTGCCATTAGTTAATGATCAGTTATACAATGCAGCTCGACACAACCAAAAAGGAACCTTTATCCTTCACTGAGATGTATGCTTATTTATCATAAATGAAAACAAAGAAGTTTGTGATTAACCACTTTAACAAACTCAACCAAAACAACTAATCAAAAAACTGATTCATGTTTTAAAAGTTTAAAGGTTGATCGAGTTTACTGCTTGATCTTCAACAGTATACACTGAAAATGGAGTATTGAACTGAGGTTATTCCAAACATTATTCTTCTTTTGTGTCACGTGTAATCAATCCAGACATTAACCAGTATTGAATATCATATATTTCAAATTTGCCCGTGAACAGGTTTGCAACCAACACAAAATACACCAAAAAACTGATATGAAGCCAATCAACTGTACAAATTCCGAAGCATTTGCAGAGTACACATAATGAATTCATGAGGTAACACGTCTCTGTAATTCAATATCTAATTATCTCTGTAACACAACACTTTGACAGCAAATAATATAACGTATTTTGTTCTAAATTCTAATATTGTAGTAAAGCCAAGTTCAGGGGTTTTCTTAGGAGTGCACAGAAAGTGAAGTTCATAAAATGCCCTTGAACCAATTATAATTGAGACTGACCAAAAGAATGAAGAGTCGTGAATCAATATGCATCAAAAAGTTGTTAAATGGCATAAGGATGGATTGGTATGCTGCAAGATCTACAAATTTGTGGACCCTTGTCTTTGGTAAGCCAAGATCGAGTTTTCTCATCTCTATTACCAGCTACCACTGAAAATGAATTTCTAGATCTTGTCCCCCATCCCGAGACTCCATAGAACATAGTAATATTTCTCTGACGTCAAAGAATATACACAGCTTTCTTAGGGCATCAAACCATATAACAGGAAAGAAACCCCGATGCATGATCCATGCACCCGTGGACCCCAAACAATTCAACCTCGGACAGACTTTCAGGAAAATGGAAACCTCTCAAACAATCAACAACCAACAAAACAAAATCAAACGTATAATCCCAACAGTTTCTAAAACCTGATTTGCTTGAACTGCAATGATCCATCAAAATTCAGTAATGATATAAAATGAAACACCTCGTTTTCATTTTAACAAAATATTCTTTACATTTCTGGGCATAATCTCCAAAGGCTATGTTAAAACGGGTCAAAATCTACCAAGGCAGGTTGAAACATCTACACAAAATTGGGCAGGAATTAACCACCTCAAACAAGACGTTCAAAGCTACTGTATTCCCCACTATTTAGTTGATGGAAATGTGAATGACAGGACTGAACAAAATCAAGATAACTTGACTTATAATCCCAAAGATTTCTAAGGGCTGATGGCTTGGCTTCTCTATGACTCATCAAATTTCATTAATGGAATAAAATGTGTCACCGGGTAAACTATTGCTCAATAAACCTTTTTTATTTTTTTATTTGTGGTAGGATCAAAGGAATTGGGGAGTAATGGCCAGAAGAAACTCATAAAACCATGGCCTGGTTCACGGCAATAAAGGGTCAGATAACTTGAGGGGCATGTAATAAGCTGTGGTGTAAGAGTTATAAGTTTAACCCATATATACAGATCTTCATAATGCGATACAAGTTTCCTCTACATCACGTTATCTACGGTTTATGCCCTCACTTAAATTTTCCAAGGCAACATTTTTTTTTAAAGACTTATGTCTAGAATCGTAGCCCCAAATCAGTACAAACAACATTGAAGAGAACAAGGGAAAGGGCACAATTCCCAAATAGGTTTACATCAAATAAAAATGAAGGATTCATAACTGGAACTTGTTTTTCACTTAATGTAAAATTTCTATCTGGGCTCTAACTAGAAAAGCAACGCATAATCTATAATCAGATTTGCACTAATCCAAGTAACTAAAAAGGAACCATGATGCTTGAAGAGACTCACAGGCTGAACACGCATTTGGTAACATCCCGTCCTTTATCCAAACACTTCTTGGGATTGGGATCAGCTTTCCTGCAATCTAAAAATGCTTTATTCTGTGCCCTACAACTCGAGGCATCCTGTCCTTTATCCAAACACTTCTCGGGATTGGGATCAGCTTTCCTGCAATCTAAAATGCTTTATTCTGTGCCCTACAACTCAAGGCAATGTGCTTTGACACCGCCATTAAAAGCGAGGATGTTGGAATGAGTTCTTCATTGGCATTCTTGACTTCAGTTACCATTGAAAATTATCTGATTCGATAACTCAAATCGCTCTTACAAATAAACTACTGTTAAATTTGAAGGCCTGTTAGTCGAATCCGTTCCTATTCCTTAAGGATTTTGCTCTCTTTGTCTCACTATGAGAGCTGCGGATCATCATCAGAGGTGCACGATATTTTCCGTCATTTTTCTTTGCCCCAAAACTGTCCTCATGTCCAGATACGCCAACGACTTCTTAACTCACACTTTAATTCGACTAATTTCTCGAGAGAGAAACGTTGCATCTAGGGAGTTGGTGGGTGTCACCTTATTCGTTTAGATGCCTGACCGACATCACTGTGAAGGGCGGAGGTCAGTGGGTGTAATTGCTGCATTATCCTCTGTAGTCTCCTTTCGATCTGGAAGAGATCTTAAATATGCAATTGTTTCTGATTGAATTTCCCTTGAAAGCAAAGGATCTACCTTCAAGCGGTTAGGCTCTATAGAAGGAACCCGCTCTGATACCACCATCGTCATGATTGCAAACAGCAGATATGTTGCCTTCCCAACCATAGACGATAAGCTCTTATCGTCACCCCCGAGCACACTACATGTCCTTCATGTTGCTGAATTCATATCTATTGATGCAATCATGACCTTGCATATATATGAATCAATACCTCCTAATAGACATCAAGTCCGCCATATATTTTTGGCGCCAAGGATAGGGTCAGACCTATATATTACAAGTTACATATGAGCCTCCCTTAGTTGCAAGTTACATTTAACTTAATCACAAGTTACACACAAGTGGTTCGCCCAAATAGGGCCTGCCCCAAATTAGGCTCATACAACTGTGATATCCAAATGCCAAGGCCGACAGGCCACTTGGCATTTTGTGCACTAGGTCGGCCCTAGAAGGGATCCAACCTAGCTACACAACAACATGTAGATCCCTTGTTTCTATGCTTTCTAAATGTTTCTCACCAACTTTACTCCTTTTATGCTTATTTGTAACATAATTTATCAAATTTATAAATGTCAGATCAATAATAGACAACCTATGAACATAGCTATATACATTCGAGACCTTAAAAATTAGTCCATAAGGACCAAAACCAATGAAATATTCATACAAGTATGACAATGCAACGCCAAGCAAAGCTCAAAGCTGGGACACAATGGACTCCACGCATTTTCTGGTGGAGATGTATAAGACTGTATGGCAACTCAATGCCAGGTGAATCTTAAAGCACGGGCACCATGGCTGACACCTATTTTCTGGTGGAAACAAATAAGATCTTTAATACTTTCTTTCTTATTTGAAAAATAAGATACTGCTTTAAAAGCCATAGTTCAAGGAGAATCAAAATATTATAATTATAATACTTAGATAACCTTGGCTTTGAAAATTTCATTTCTTTTGTTATTAACTTGTTTATATCAAAGTTCCAAATCCATCAATTCTTGGTAAACAATGCCTGTACTTTTGATTCGTGTAACTTTGAAGGAATGCTAGTTGGATTTTATTCCCATTGAATTTGATTTTGATCATGTTGGTCTCGTTTTCATTGATTTGTAGACACTCATACACCTGGCTGTGAACTCTGCCATTAAAATAATAAAATAGAAATCACATGAAAGTAGAGCAATAAAAAGAACTGAAAAACTTGCAGTCATTAATTCTGCTCTTTCCTTTGATAAATGCTTACCTTCTATTTTGACATAGAGATACGCATTTCTTTTTGCATGCTGAACACGATCTCGAGTCCTTTGATTTTCTGTCAAAGGTTCTCCATCGTTGAAGCTATTGCCCTTTTCATGATTAACACCAACTAATTATATTAAGCCCAACAGCTAATAAGTTTTTGATATTTGTTATAAATCACGGAGGCTGTATAACCTGGCAACTATTATACTCACTTTGAAAGCCACATAGAGATTCTGAAGTTTCATCTGCAAATTATCATCTAAATTGTGCTTAAGTTCTTCCACCAAAAACTGCAAACATAAAAAAGTTAATGTGTTCATCAAACCAATGAATCATATTTACAAAAGATATAAATTGTCACAGACCTCGAAAAACATATAATGATTTAAATTTCTTTACTCAGGGTGTAATTTGACAGTTTTAGAAGCTTACAGTGAAAACAAAACTTGGATCCACGTTGTGTATAACTAGATTTTGAAGCTTGCCTCGGATTTTATAGAGCCTGCATGTTCAATGCCAAAGTGATCTGGTGTGAGTTCAATGCCCAGTTCCAATTTATTAATTTACTGGAAGTCAGAATTGACTGGGATGAATATGGTATATATTGAGCTTTGAACTCACTGTTTTGGACTCTGCTCCTCCATGATGTATTGTGCAATTTTTGTAATATCATCTTCCCAGCCTGTTAGAATCTTTTGATCCTCTATGAATGGATATCTGTTAAGTGTCTCAGGTGGTCGAGGGTATATCAATCAGATCATAGCATTAAAATTACATGACATTTAATTGCTAGAGATTCAAGCATATCTCCTTATTTGATTATTCGTATAGAAATTGTAGGTTAAAAATTGCAGAGGCAGCATTAAGAGGATATTGTGTCTTAATATTGGAGATAAATGATCAGTTCATAAGTTTTCAATTATATGCCTACATTCCAATAAGTTTATCAGAGGGGAAGGTCTCTCTTTTCATCTAGCTCTGTTGATTATATTAGATAAATATTCAGTTTTAAGCATATGATCACACTTAAACAAGATATCTCCTCTTTTGGTACTCACTCTCAAGCCTCCCATATTATTGTCAAGTCCAAACATGAACTTTTATATATTCTACTTTAATTCGAAGAAGTTAAGGTACTTAGAATGTATATATGATAAAAGTGGTGATCACACTGTACCAAAGAAAGAATTATCACTAAAGTATGATTTTCATTTACCAAGGATTGCCTCTTACACGCATATAGAGTGCTTCTACAATAAAGCAAAAATATAAATCAATCTACAACGAAAACTTAGTATTATGTCATAATAGACAAATGACATCAAATCTATATGTAACTCAGAGGGTTTGAAAAGTCCTGGTCAATTATTTTCAAAGTATTTTTGGACAAGGCTAAATTTTCAATATTTCTTCATCTCACAAGATCTAAATGTGACTTTAAACATATAATCAGTGCCCACAAGGAGAAACTGTCAAATTTTAAGTAATTCTTTTCTTTTGATTAGTAGTGAATTTTCTGTATGATCAATTCTAATTACTAACTACTCAGAAAACCGAAATGTAATTGTTTCTTAATGCACTTGGACAGAAAATGTATTGGTTTACAAAGTGAGTCGATAGAAGACAATTGGTATTTCTGTTGCAGGTAAAGAGCCTTTGCTTATATTGAGGATCTTTGACTAAGTCAGGTGGGTGGGTTCTTTGTTAACTGGAGGATGCTTGAGACTCAATCTAAGCTTACTATGCACACCCTGGAGAGTAGGAGTCTTAATGAAGATGGAAATTCTATCAGAGGGCTATGCTACTATGGATGCTTTGTAAATTAGTGGACATTGCACACATAGCAACGGACAACCATAAAACTAATGAGGGCTTAAAATGAAGGATACACAAGCCTCCAGACATGTTAATCCCTGGGTTTGCACCTCAAAGTTTGCTTTAAGATTAGTAAAGATTTTCATGTGTATCATACCTCATAAAACACCTTATTTCCAATATTTGGGGGGCCAGCCTTGTGAAATATCATTGCCTTATGGCCTTGTTCTTGCCAGTCCCATTATTTAAAAGCAAGAATTCTCTAACTGATTCTAGATAATTACAGTCAACTTTAAGTAAATGAATCGTAGCATGATGCCACAAGATTTATAAAGATTTTTGTGCAATATGCATGGATGCGTATCTTTTGTAATTTTTTTTTTCTCTTTGTGTGCATATTTATAGTCATAATATCAAGCAAAAATTCATACATACTGAGATCTTGAACAGGCCTCCAAGGATCTGATTGCTTGGCGAAGATTTTTGTCTGAATTCTCTGCTATTCGTTGTGCAAAAGGTCTAGGTAAAGTTATCCCCTCTTTCTTTGCAATATGCTCAAGAACTTCTATCATCTGCCAGGATTAAAAGAAAACCATGTTTAAATGTTCCTTGTTTCTTAATCTGAAGTTTACAATATTATATATACTCCCAGAGAAAGTTGAGAAGTATGACATTTTAGTACCTGCTCATTTGTTGGAGGTTCAATTTCAATGACCTTGCAGAGAGAACTTATAGATTGAAGATTGTTGACAGTAGAGCAACAGAAAATAAGCTTGCATGAATCTTGGTAACGTTCCATTAGCCAGTGGATATACTGTTGAACATCACTGGTAAGCTTATCAGCCTCACCAATTACTATAACTGCACAGCACAGTGATTTAAATTTTCATATTATTAATTTAAAGGCATTACATAAAATATTGGAATAGAATATTTTTGCCTCTAAACTAAACCATTCATGTAGCCAACTTGAATGATGTATGCAGAGCGCTTTCAATATACTGACATGTATAAAACAATGGGCTAGAAACAATTCCAACAGATTTATGGATTTGTTTGTATCTTTTCATATATATGATGTTTCAATTGGGAACTGCATGGTGTAGTAGTTTGTGAAATTTATTTGTTTAAAATTAAGACTGCAATTTTATCAGCTTTCTATACTGATGAATGATTGTTAGCAGGGGACCAGCTAGAGCCACAATAGCAACAAAATCCTTCTGCAAACCACTGCAAAGAGGTTGCAGAGCTCCTAGCTGAAGAGACACCCTTAGAGGAAATAGTTGAATGTAAGGGACATGTCCCACCACACAGATATATGTATAAGATACAATACAATGTAACAAAAGTATTGATAGAGGAGTAAAAAGATGTAAGGAAGATAAGAATATTAGTTACTGATAATTATAAGGGGGGTAATCCCACAGTATATGTACATGATGGATAAGCATCTCTCTCTCTCTCTCTCTCTCTATATATATATATATATATATATATATCTGAAGTTACATATGATATGCGTCATAGTATATGACAGGTAGTTTTCTGCCTATATTTCATTTTGTTAACTAGTCTATTCACAGTTTGTTAACTTCTTATCACTCTCATACTGCTGAGTCTGGGGTATATATACAACATGCAGAAATTACTTGGGGCTACTTCGGTCTGTGTTCCCCCATTTTCTTGCTAACATTCTGTTGCTGGGACCTTGGTTAGGCAGTATAGAGGAGAGTAAAGAGAAAATTTAATTTCTGATCCGGACAGGAGCACTAAGGAAAGAGATGGAAATTTTCTTATAATTGTAGCACCATCTCCTTGGTGTTAGCCTTGTGAGGGGGTCAGGCATCAAGAGGATGGAGAATGGAAAGGGGGGAAATCTCTAAAAGGAATCCTTGAAAGGATAAGAAAAAGTTACAAAATAACTACCATGGGATGAGATAAAAGAGTAATGTAACACCAAACCAAAAACACCCATGGCGAAAGGAGACAATAAGAAATCGAGAGAGATTAAGGAAAAAATTGAAGTGACAAATAGAGTTAACATGGCAAGCCCAAATGGCAAAGAAAGGAGATATAGACAGAATGTTGAAAGGGAAGAAATGCACTGCAAGAGATGGGAGAGTGCAAAAAAGAGAAGGAATGAGCACACCAATGTGGGTGTTGCTGAGTGCATCAAGGTGGGTGCTACCGAAAGAGAAAAAGGGAAAGAAATTGGAAAGGATGCATGGAAAACCCCAAAACAATTGAATTCACATTGGCAAAAGGCAGGAGAAATTTTGATAACATTGGAGAAGAGTATAAAAGAATACGGGGATTGCAAGAAGTTATTAGTAGAGGACTGTATAAGCAATGAGGCTCCAACCTTACAACATATCTCTAAAAGCCCATTAATCGGGCCAGATCTATCTAACATTACAATCAAATTTGATGATAGATTTCAAATTTGTAAAAACCCGGAAGAAGATGTTAACCATTAAAGAAGAATATTTGGAACAATTAGTTAATAGAAGTGTGAGGAAGTTAAGGAGAGAAGAGATAGAAAAAGATAACAAAGCCATGTTTAACTTGGGGAAGGAACAATAAGAGAGCATCACCAAAAATGAAGTACTGTTATGAAGAGTCACAACCCCTGGACCAGGAATCATCCCCCATTCCCTATAAAACAAGAAGAATATAATTTGAAGAGATAACACAAGAAAAAGAAAAGAGTCCATGAGCAAATTATAGCAGATTGGGAAGAGATTTTGGGGAAAGAGTACTTTGAGACCAAATTAGCAAGAGACAAGGGTTGAGGAAATAAATCTGTGACAGTAAGTAAGAAGTACCAAGAAAGAGAAGAAAGAAACTTAGCCGCTATGGAAACCAAAATAGGAGAAAGAAAAATACAAAATGGAGCCACCAATCAAACTTCGAGTAATTAGCAAAGACACTATTGAGGCCGCAAAACATATATTCCTCCTAGAGTCATTATGGCAGAGAAAAGATATGAAAGAAGATAAGATCAAACAATTGGACTTTGTGGCATCCTTGAGGAAGGAGATGTTGGATTGGTTTAAGAAGACATATCCTAAACATGATAAAGATTGGGAAGAGGTAAAGAAAGACTTTCTAGCGAATTTTGATACTCCAGAATTACATTTGAGAGTGTAAGCAAGATGAGAGAATTGTTACGAAGGAAAGAAGAATTAGTGAACGAGTATGATAATGTGTTTAAAGAAGTATCTCACAAATTGGAGGAACCACTAACAAAGAAGTAGAAGGTAGGATGGCTCATCTCCGAACTACAAAAGGACATTAGAGTAGCATTGGATGGAAGAATATTTGATACATATTCAAATGTGGTAACCTTAGCCTACTGCATTGAGGCAAAACCATGGAGGAAAACAGACAGACAGAAAGAAAGTGAGGCAACAAAAAAGTTACAATTAGCAGTTGAACAACTCACTTTGTGCCAGGATATAATGGCAAGAGAAGAAGTTAATTAGGGAAAACAAAATATATGGTGTTCTTACTGTTCATGAGGTAATTCAAGAAACGGTTTCTCGAAGGCACTGGAAGAAAAAAGGGCAGTGACAATAAAGGTGGAGCTTCAAATAGTGCTGCAAAAGCTCCAATCATGTATTATGGAATTTGTGGAGAATGGGATGACCATGAGACAGATAACTGTTCATAAAGCACTCCACTTGAGAAATGCAGAACCTCATCTGGACCCTAGATGTTCGCTAAGCTAGGGATATAACAGAGATGCTGATCAAGCAATGACCTATGTCAAGGGGCTTGTGGAAAGCCTCTTGTATACACAAGATGCAGCCTATAGACAACCACCATGGAGGAAAAACAAAAATACTATTGCATTAAAGAATACCCTTCTGCAAAATTACCAGGAGGAGAATAGACCATTCAATTATAGAGGAGATCAAGGACATGGAAGGGGAAACCACACAAGGAATGATGCAACTTGTTTCAAATGCGGTAAACCAGTCACTATGCCACAAAATGCTGGTCAGATAAAAAGAAGAATTGTGCATTCTGCAGCAATGAAGATCTTGATCTATACAATTGTGAAAGGGCACAACAATACTTTTAGAACACCCCACCCAAATCTGAGAGTGATGAGCTTCAAGGGGTAAATAGGGGAGCCAGGGTTATTGGGAGAATATTTTTGCAAGGCACTAGAGGATGTCAAAGAGTTGATAATTGGTCATCAGACATCCACAAATGAGGATACCTCTGAAGAAGAATATCACAAGGAGATAAAATCTCAAAAAATTGAAAAATCAAATAATCAGAAAAACAAAACTGTGGTACGTACTTGCCAAGGGACTGACATGGCTAAGAATAAAAAGAAGACAAACAAGGATACAAGTGAAGAATCAGATTCGGAAGAAGATGATTGCGGATACTTTTGACCCACGAAGCAAAATCATGATAGATAATAGAAAGCCTCAAATAAACAGTTATTCAACAATAAAATGAAGAAATTGGTTGTTTTTTAGAAGAATTGTTTCCATTGAATAAATTGGCTTCCTTGGCACAACAAAAGAATTTGCTGGTCAAATTGAAGCAATTAGGAAAATATTGGAATAAACAAACACACAATTAGCCACAAATTCACAGAATAACAAGAGATTGGGATTGAAAGAACATATCCCTGATGATAACTTCACATCTAAATCACTACAAAGTAAAACACAGTATGGTAGTCTTAGGTTCAGACATTAACATCATACCGGCAGCAACTTGGGAAAAATTGGGAAGGCCTAATGTAGTAAAAACTCTATTCAATGTTAGCTCAATAGATGGATCTGGAATGCAAACAATGGGCACTTGGAAGAATTGAGGTTAATGTGTAGGGCCTCAAATTGATAGTTGATTTTTGAAGTGGTGGAAATGAAAAAACTTTTCAATACATTTCGAGCATAACTAGGCCTCAAATGGTTTGTCAATGCAAATGGAATAGTGATTTTAAAAAAGAAGAAATCTCCTTTGCAAATGATACTAAGGTCACCATATCCCCCTAGGAAAGTGTTGTAACATTTTCACACATCGCCCCATTGCAAATGAGGACCCACACTTTTTGGCTTTGCTTTAGTGTTTTTCTTGGTAGTAGTTTCCTAGTTGTTAACCTTCACTTATGAGTGAAGGTGGCTTCTGTCAATCACCAGGGTCTCCTTTGCAAATATGGATGGGTTCTAGGGTTTGGTATGGCAAAAGTTAGGTTTGAAGAATAGATGTCAAGAATTGTTTTCAATGATGTGAAATATCCAAAACGATGAGGTGTGAAAACGTTGAACTTACCAAAATTTTGGAGGTAAAATTTGACTAAGGCAAAATCTTGCTCACAGCGTGGTCTTGTCATTGGCTTACTTACCATGAGGTATTTGTGCAAATCAAACTTGAAATTGCGCCTAAGCTAGAGATGATTTGAGGAAAGGAAAAATCAAAATGATCATCTTGATATGTGATTTGTCTAAGCCAAAGGTGAAATACAAATCCACTTGTGCAAATCAGCCCCAAAAGGCCTCTCAACTTAGTGCAATTGGACCATCAAAAGCCACCTCAAGCAAACTAATTTGTGCAATTGAACCCCTAAAAGCCACCCTAGCAAGAAGAGATTTTGATCAAGAGAGGATAGAGTGCCTTTGGTATTTTATTCTGTGTTGCATAATGCATAAAAACACATCAACAGAGAGGACGTAGAAAGCTCATATGTATAAGAGTAGTCCCAGGAGAAAATGAAGAAGATGACACATGGCTACTTTATTCAATTTGTGCACTACCTAACATAGCTACCAAAGAAGAACCAAATAGTGAAGGGGAAATTGAGTGAAAAAGTAATAATGGAAATACAAATAGTGTAAAAGTTCTAAGTGTGTGGATACAAGAAGAACAAGAGTGGACCTTGTTGACGTGTTTTTTATGATAGCGTTGAACACAAAATAAAGTTGCCTAACAGTCACTTCACTCTCTCTTGATCAAAGTGCGATTACATGCTAAGATTGCAAGAAGTTCAAACAATCGACTCCAAGGTTCCTTTATGCTATGGACGTGACTCAGTTGGCTGATGTGATTTCTAGTAATCCAAGGGGCCTTACGTTTGCATCATTCTTTCATTTCTTTGTTGTGGTCGGAACTCCATCATTGGATATGGCAATTCTAAGATGTTGCTGCTTCGAATGGACTAAAATGAACAAAAAGTAAAAGGGAAAGGGTTTAGAAGGATCTAAATCTACTCCTAAGGGCAGTGATAACAATGAGTAGTGCTTTGGTGGACAAATTCCAAATAAACCAAGCTCTACTTTGCCAAGATCAACTACAACTCCGCAAGGACCGGTGCAATCTTTTGGGGATACTAGAGGATTTTCAAATTGAGAAAGTACATTTGAATACCCAAAAACGACGCAATCCAAATGACTATCCACAATCGAACTTAGCACAAATTTAGGGGGCTCAGACTAACTTTACACTACAACTTACAATCAGCAAGATGCAAAAAGTATGAACCATGGAAATTCATCAGACACCATTACATTCTCCATTGAAATCAAAGCACTTTACTATTTCTAATCTAAGTGAGGAAGGTGAAACCATGGAAGCTTTGAAAAAATAATTTAAGTGGACACCATCAGAGAACAATGTTTCACTGTTATTATCTCAAAACTTATCGCAACAATTTCATACAAGTCTCCCTCCTATTACAAATGAGGGGGGTCACCCCTTTATATAGGCCTCAAGCCATGATTACATGCAAAACCCTAATTAAGGTTTCTCCCTAAAAGATTCCCCACACATGATGCAACAAGGTGGGAGTCAACAATAAATGCCCATTATGCCCATATACAATTAATTCCTTCCCATTACAATTAATTACATTCTTGCCAAAAATGGTGTCCATTGTGCATTGAATGCACCATCATCCATCAAGCTCGCCCAATAAATCATAAATGCAATAAATATGCCTCCATGCAAAATCGCCCCATGATGCCATAAATGCACCATCATCTCCTAAACGTGACGACTGCATGCAAAAAAACTAATTTGCCATAATGCCTTAAATGTGACGGCTACATGCAAAAGATGCTCCATTAATTCTTCATGTGTTGACACAGCTGCCACTTGGCGAGAAACCCTTGGAGAGGAAGAATTTGATCCATGAAGAATTTTCTTGAAGTTTCTCGAACTTTCCTTGCTCTAGAGGAGATTTTAAATAATTTTCCACCATCTCCTATATTTTAGGAACTTTCCTAAAATTTAGGACTCGGGTCCAGGGGAGAGAGAATTCCCTTACGAGTCCAAATCTGCAAAAAAATTCTGGATTCCGTCGAGATCTGTTGTCTAAAAATATATTTTTTCAAAATTTCCACTAAGGGGGTTTCTGCATTTCCATTCTTCCTTGACCCTTGAAATTTTCCTTTGCCTTGGAAATTTCCATCTTGGACTCTCAAACTTAGGCGTGGAATGTGGAATTCAGCTTGGTGTAAGGAATTTTATTATTTCCATGCTCTAGAAAATTCTCAACTTCTTGACTGGGTCTAGAATTTTGACTTTGATAAAGGAAATTCATCCTTTCCATGCTCTTCCTTGGTACCTTGACTTGGGCACCTGCATATGGACTTGGGCAATGATTCTGCATTGGTAGGGAATTTTGTGATTTTGAAGTTTTCCATGACCATCAAGTTTTGGCGTCCTAGTACCTTCCTTGGGCACAAATCTCACTTGGTGATGGAATTTTGAACCTTCTTGGATTTTCCATGCCCGGGCCAAATTTCTTTAGTTTCCAATCCTGACCATGGAATTCATTTTGCATGGTGGAATTTATCATTTCCATGTCTTAACCATTCTGATATCCCTTTCATTAACCAAGGCGTTGATCTCTCCATTCCTTGGAATCTTGAATTTTCTCCATCTTCCACGCCTTGTGTGTTCTGGTGCCTTAATGAACCCTTGGGCGCAAATTCTCCATGGAGGAGGAATTCATGAGTTTGAGCATTCTCCAAGGTGTATCAACTTTAGCGCCCTCCCTTGGCTTGGGGTGGATTTTTGCATTGGTCAAGGAATTCATTGAATGTTGAATTCTCCATGACTTGCTGACTTTGGTGCCTTCTTGAGTGCTTAGGCAGAAATTCAACATGGAGGAGGATTTCATCATTTGTCTATTGTCCATGAGCATACTACTTTGGCGCCCTCCTCTGTTCCTAGGCGGCGTTTTGACTTGGTCAAGGAATTCCTTCATTTTGCATTCTTCCATGCCTTAATGGATTTGGCGCCCCATCTTGTGCTTGGGCGCTGATTTGCTTGGGTCATGGATTTTCATCGTTCTTCAATTTTCCTTCATTTCTCTTGTTTGGCACCTTAATCTCACCTTGGGTGCTAATTTGCATGCATCAAGGAATTCATCAACTTTTGATTTCTCTAGGATCCCTCTCTTTTGGTGCTTTGATCATGGCTTGGGCACTATTTTACCCAAGGAAGGAATTCACAACTTTTCCTTCCCTCCTTGACCTTTTTACTTTAGCACCCTACCTAAGTGTTGTGCAGAATTTTGCACTGGTGGGGGATTCATCCATTTTTCATCTTTCCTCGATCACCTTCCTTTAGCGCCCTCCTTTCTCCTAGGGCACAATCTCAACTATGGCAAGGATTTCAACATTTTTCATGAATTCCATGGCAGGGTGGTTTTGGCGCCTTGGTACCTTCTAGGGCGGAATTTTGCTGTGGAGGAATTTTATCAAATTTGTGAATCCTCCATGAGACCTCCATTCTGGTGCTTGTCCTTGGCCTGGGGCGGAATTCTGCTGTGGAGGAGTGTTGTGACCATTTCACACATCGCCCCATTTGAAATGGGGACCCCCTCTTTTTGCTCGTTTTTCGCTCGCCTTTCGCTTCGTTTTTTAGGGTTTTGTTAGTCAGTCAATTGTCTAGATTTAGGGTCAAGCCTTAGGGTTTTAATTGCCGTCTTTTCAGGCCAGAATCCAGTCAGTTTTGAGAGCTTTTTGAGCCTCCTTTCGTAGGATGCAATTTTGAATGCAATGAATTCGCCAAAATGGTCTATTTTCAATTGGAAATTTTGAGTGCAGAGCTTAAATTTGTGTAAGTATTGAAGATGAAATATGAATTTTTGTCCAATTGAGTAATTTTGATTAAATTTTGACCTTTTTGATTTTTGATCCCGGGCATTGGGAATGATTTGTTTTTTGCCTCGTGAATTGATTAAACTTGTGAAATCATGTTATTTTGGCCTGTAGGAGCAAAATCGCTCCTGTCCCTCAGTGAAGGACCGGAGCTCGTTTTCAAATATCTTACTGTCCCTGCAGAGTCAAGATGAATTTCGAATTAAAAGTGATGAAGGAAGACGTGATCTTTCCGTTGAATATAAATTGAAGAATTTCACGAACACGGAAATGCCTCAGGGAAGAAAATTGCTCCTGTCCCTCAGTGAAGGACCGGAGCTTAAAATCAAATATTGCTTTGTCCTTGCAGGATTTTAACGACTTGATGATTTGAAGAGGTCCAAGGAGATGTGTTCTACCAAATGAATATAACTTGAAGTGCCGTCGTGAAGGAGAATGACTCAAAATGTAAAAATCGCTCCTGTCCCTCTGTCAGGGACCAGGGCGAAGTTCTTTGTAGCTCCTGTCCCTCTCCCAGGGACCAGAGCGAAGTCCTTCATAGGGCATGATCTGGACAAAGATCAAGCAAGTTTTTGTTTTGAAGGCAAGAAAAGATATGAGTTAAACCCGTTGAAGATAAATTGAAGATTATGAAACGTCAACAAGGGACCTAAATGCCCAAGTTCACTCCTGTCCCTCAGGCAGGGACCAGAGCGATTTTTGTCTTAGATGATTTTCTTGCCAAGTTACAATGGATCCCAAGGCATGGATGAGTGGAAAGGAACATTACGAATACGTTGAAGATAATTTTTGAAGTTAACAAGGTGAGATGAAGCCCACAAGAGCAAGATCGCTCCTGTCCCTCTCCAAGGGACCAGGGCGATATAATGGTAATGTTGCCTTTTCTTTAAGTTCAAGACACTCCAAGATGAAGAACAAGGTGGCAAAGGGTGTTTCGAGGCATCTCAATCAAACACAAGGCATCAAAGGTCGCAACATTAAAGGATTTACACCAAGACACCTAGGTTCGCTCCTGTCCCTCAGGCAGGGACCAGAGCGATATTTCCATAAAGGCATAGATTTCAAAAGTCAAACAAGTATCAAGTGATTAAGAAGGATCAAGAGACTTCATCTTACATTATGAAAGCGATGGCAAGTGGATGGAAACAAAGACAAGCTCAAAATCTTAAAGTTCGCTCCTGTCCCTCTCCAAGGGACCAGAGCGATATCTATTATACTTGCCAATTCATGTAAAATTCATGCCGAGTCAAGGTTTTGTAGGATCACACAAGGTCTAAGGCGTCTTAACAAGGTGATATGCCAAGGTGTCGAACGTCAAAGTATACCAATTTGAATAAGAAAGTTATATCGCTCCTGTCCTTTGGACAAGGACCAAAGCGATTTTCATTAAAACACTCAGATTCCTTTTAAATCAAGGCAAGACAAGGATGGGCAAGATCGAGAACGCCATTTGAAAGATGATGATCGAAGTACAAAGGTTGAAAGGTGGCAAATTCTAGCTAGAGCTTCAAGATCGCTCCTGTCCCTCTCCAAGGGACCAGGGCGATGATCTTCTAAAACATCAAGGTGTCTTGTGGAATTCAAGCAAAACGAAAGGGGAGTGAAAGAATAACATGGTTTGTCCCTCACAATGAAGGTTGAAGTTCAAAGTTGCAAAGATCAAGGAGAAATTATGAGGATCGCTCCTGTCCCTCTCCAAGGGACCAGGGCGATATTTGCTAAAGCACTTATCATCCTTCGAAGATCATGACAAAACAAACTTGCAAAGGGTTCAAAACGTTGTTTGAAGGATAATGAACGAGGAATTGATATCAAGAACGAAGAATCTCACGTAAAAGAATAGGGATCGCTCCTGTCCCTCTCCAAGGGACCAGGGTGATAATGGTCATGAGATACATTCATTTGCAAGGATAAGTCAATTAAGATTGAAGGACCCAACGAAAATGCCAACTTCAACGTGAAGATGAAGACTTTGAACGTCAAAAGTGCAAAGATCGAGACCAAGATGATGGATCGCTCCTGTCCCTCAGTCAGGGACCAGGGCGATGAGGTTTGTATATTTCATTTTCAAATTTTGGCGCTCAAACACATTTTTGAAATTATTTAAATGCTAGAAAATTCGATAAGTTTGAAAATCCAATTAAAATGGCATTTAATATTTGCGCTTGGTATTAATTAATTGTTTTTGCCTTGTAAAAATCGAAATTGTTAAATTAAAAAACATTGGCAAATAATTAATTAATTATTTTAATAAAAAATTAAATATAGCGCTTGGTATTTATTTGTTTTATGGAGGTCGGCCCTTGTATTTATTTAAAAATCGTTTAAATTGCCTTATTTAATTACCAAGTCGGCCTCAAGGTGAATATGAGGTGAGCGCTATAAAGGAGAGGTGAGAATCGTCATTTTCACATTATCATTTTCATCTCTTACATGCGATTTGAGGAAGACAAAGGAGAAATGCGATTTGGAGTATACAAAGCAAAGTGGTGCGAATTTATATCCAAGGTGGTGCGAAGTATCATCCAAGGAGTGCGAACATTAATTTTCCCTTTGAGCGAATTGATAAAGGTTTGATCATTTAGAGGAGATCACGTCAAGAACATATCAAAGGTGGCGATATTGATAAGAAGGACATTTATTTGAAGATCACATTGAAATATCAATTTTGCCTAGGCGATTTTATTCATTTGCATTCTAGAGTTAGCTCTCTCGTGAGGTATGGCGATTTGGTTCTATTGTTTTAAGTTTTAGATCGTCATAGCTTAAATTTTGACTTTTGAATTTTGAATTCCTAGCTCGATCGTTTTTTAGGAAATGATAACTCTAAGACTTATCATGAAGTTTCCTAAAATATTCTCTAATCTATGTTATATATTGCAAGATCTAGTTTCTCATTATGAAATGTTGTGTAGGTATGGCAACCCCGAAGGCGGGAGCATCCACCAGTCGTTCAGCTCTCATGAAGGAAGATCAAAGGACTGAAGAAGTGGAGACCAAGATCGTGTCGAAGTGGAGCAACATTGGAGATACTAACTTGGGTAACTTTAGCACGAAGAAGTTTCGAGAGGTCCCTTACATTGGCAAGCCATCACCTGTCGCCCGGAGAATAATCGAGAGTGGCATCATTAAGGTGGCCGGCTTTCCTCCAGCAGTTCAGTGCCATGAGTTGATGATCGAGTGTTCTCGTCATTATGATCCACAGTCCAGAACGATTGTGTCCAATGAGGGAAACACTTTGGCATACCTTTCAGAGGAAGCTATAAGTGAAGCTTTCCATCTTCCAGAACACAGGGACATGATATACAAGAGCATAGAAGGAGCCAGGTCAATGTACGAAGATGATCCAGATGCTTGTCTAAGCATAATTAATAAGAACTGGTTACTCAAGAGCCGTCCCCGTCTAAGCAAGATCCCGAACACACCGCACAGGATTGATTTCCAGGAGGAGTACAGAGATTTGATCACGATGCTCAACCGAGTTACAGGAGCCCCTCACGCCTTCTACTTTGAGAAGTGGATGTTCTACTTCATCCAGGTGATTGTTCAAGGAAAAGGTACGATACATTGGGCTAGAATGATTAGCCATTGCTTAGACATACAGTTGAGGAGACTCAAGGCTACCAAGTCCTTCCACATGAGTTCATACGTCATCTATGCCTTGATCAGGAGTTTTGAGTACGCAGGACTACCTCATAGAGGAGTGATTGGAAGAGGACCCGGCGAGGTCAGAGCTTGTGATTCCTATGCCTACTTGCATCATCCGCCAGGAAGCAACTACAAGTTAGTTAATGATACCTTCACGATGAACATCACAAGGACGTTGCAAGGTGGGATTCACAACAGATTATCTCAAGATGCACAGGAATTAATCAAGAGGTACGGTGCTTGGTTTATCCAATTTCCGAAGTTCACTTATATTAGAGTGCATGGATGTCCTTTACCTCCATACATGTTGCCGAGATATCCGACAGACAGAATTGTGTTACTTGAAGTAACAAGACAGTTGGCAGCATATGCGAAGGCATTCAGACACAGACATGGGAATGGAGTTCCAGTACCTATCATTTTGGGCAATTCAGTTGAGGTATGTCCTAATTCTTTAGCCATGGATGACGCAGAGAAGGAGTTAGCCTTGTATTCTTTTTCAACCTTTGCTTTGAGGGAAAGCTTTGATCCACATGGACATTTAGAGGAGACAGTCGGTAGGAAGTTTAAGCATGAGTACCAAATAGAAGATTTTATGATGAATCTCTTAGATGATCTTGAAGTGAAACGAAAAATGCATTCTAGATTGCCTTTGGATTTCATCAGGAAATGCAGGATTTACAGAGTGGCCGACCAAGCTCAGGACAGTGGCAGACATATCCAGTCATCCTATGATCGAGAAAGCAAATCAATAAGGTTAGATTGGAATGAGCCTGAGGTCATGGATTTAGATGCTTTAATGGCTCCAGTTTTGTCTTGTACTCGCAGATGGGTTGACGTACAACATCAGAAGTTGAGAGAGCAAGGCATAGCTATGACTTTCGCTTTGGAAGAGAAACCAGCCGAAGGTGGAGCTAGTGTGAGTGAAGGCAATCCTAATCCTAGAAACTCAGGTGAAGGTAACCTTCGATGTGCCAGTGAGGGCAATCTCCGTCCAAGAGGTTCGAAGAGGAAAGAGAGACCTGGAAAGAGAGAATCTTCCAAGAAGAAACAAGAGGCCAACCGAGATCGTTCATCCGACACATCTTCTCAACAGGAGAAAAGGATACTTCAAGTGGAAGAATCCATGGAGTCGATGGTACAGAACGACAGGCAAGGGGAAGGACAGGCACAGTAGGGGTCCCCAGATGGATCTCTCCAAGATTATGAGCTAGATGAAGATAGAGAAGACAATGAAATAACATCTCCTCCCAGACAAGAGGAAATAGTGCATAAAGAAATTCAAGTTCAAGAGACAAGATCGGCCATCCCAGATTGGTTGAAGGAAAGATTGACCAAGGTGATCGTAGTAGAGGACGAGGACAATGCAATTGATTTAGAGAGCCTTGTTGGACGTTCTCACGAAGTAACAGAGAAGAGAAAGGCTACCAAGATGTCCAAGATGATTCGAGATGAGACTGGATCCAGAAAACTGCAGATAGCTACACCGGCAGTAGACAAATATGAAGGAGAGATCCTAGCAGAGGAATATGATATACAGACTTTTGAGCTAGGACCATCCATAGCAGAGCAGACGTTGGATGATGCCACCGATTCATTTGAAGCATTGAAGGACAAGCCTAGAGAAGAAATGGAGAAGAATAGAAAGCTTGAGAGAGAGGTCGGTGCATGGAGGACATATTTCAGTCACATCAATGAACCTTTGGGACGTCAGGATCCAGCTAGATCACTAGTACAGGCACTTCCACTTCAATCAATCAATGAAGCAGAAAGATTCAGGAATATGGTCCGGCGTACAAGTACTTGGATGGATAAATCTCATACAGTTGCCATAGAGTTTGTAACAAGGATGATGAAGATTATTCATCAAGCTATCCAGGTTCTTGAGATAATCCACAATTTGATGATAACAGTAGCCGCATTTGCCCATACCAAAGATGTTATCATTCCTGTCTTGAAAGTAATTAGACACACATCAAGAAAGGTCTTAGCGCAAGAAAAGATCATGGATGGAGGACCTCACAGTTTGCTTCAATGGTGAACCTTACTCCATATGAAGAATGTTTTCTTTGAGGACATTAGTACTAGATGTAGCCAAGTTGAGGAGGTGATCAATCCGATCCAGGACAGAGTATTTGAGGTACTTCGTACCATTCTTGGCAGGAGGATCGAGGTCGAGACAGATGTGGATATGCAGGAATTAGAGGATAGAATCAAGGTCATCTTTTGCAAGGACGCAAATGTTACAGATGAGCAATATGATCAGATGTTTGCCACCATGCCCCTGATTGAAAGAACAAAGGAACTTGAATCTTCATGGGACGCAGCTCTTCTAGATGCATTCGATCAAGTCATCCATTTGGAAGAAAGTATGAAGAATCTTCCCGAGATTCCAATTGCAGAGATCGAAGGAATCGTATCAAGATTCATTGCATATGCTAAAAAAGAGAATTGGAAAGGGAATAAGATTCTAGATGAGAGGTTGTTATAGATGACATGGCATCTTATTTGTCATTGGTTTATGTCTCCTAGGTTTTTGTGCCAAATTTAATATTTGGCTATGCATTTAATGTTGTTCAGTAAAAAGGAGGCCATTTGTAACAAACCCTAATTAGGGTTTAGGTGTCATGATCTTGACCGTTGATCTACTTTCAATCTGGACCATTCATTGTAATTGAGGATGCTATTTATACCCTCATTTTCCATTTCATTTGTAACTAGAGTAATAGAGAATAGAGATAGTTGAGAGATTAGAGAGATTAAAATTAGAAGCAATTTTACTTTTGTATCAAGATTGAGTTTGAGGAGAGGAATTCAAGCAATTGTTGTACATGATGACTTTGAAATCAATGAAATATTGAAGTTATGGTGTTTTGTTGCAACTTTCTGGGTTATCTTCATGGTTGTTAAATTTACTTGAATCATGCTCAATCAAAGTAGTGTGTTAATTTGAAGGACATAGTGTGAGACTTGATCTTTGGTAGGATTCGTAATCCAAACCACTAGCTTCTTGCTGATTGTAGGAACGCCTTGTGTGGTCGACTGGAGAATACCTGAATTACTTAACCTTCAATCATCATTGTATCTTGGATATGTACCTTCGTGGTAGTGTCTTTGATCTTTGATGCGTTGAAAATCATTTTGTTACCTTAGAAGATCGCATCAATTTCAATTGAGTTGTTATCTTATGGCAAAATTGAAGTTGGTTGAATCTTGCCAAGTCTTGTTCACACGAAGTCATTCTTAGGGTTAGACTAGATTAAAATTCTTTCAAAACCCTATCCCTTTTGTTATTTTTTGAAAAGCTTCTTAGTTTAGTAAGATTTCGGAATTTCGGAGTGTAAGATCCCCTTGAGGACACAGCAAATCACATCATACCAACTGGTGCTTATCCACACGTAGAGACCCTACTAACCAGAACATTGGAGTCATCCTAACTGATCCTTCATGCGAATCTTCAGCAGTTAGAGACTTTTTTCAAGAGAGGATAAGATGCCTTAAGGTATTTTATTCTGTGTATGATGGTGTACAAAATACACGTCAACAAGGAGGAATTCATCAATTTGTGAATCCTCCATGAGACCTCCATTTTGGCGCCTGTCCTTGGCCTGGGGTAGAATTTTGCTGTGGAGGAGGAATTTTGTCTTTTCATGCTTCTTCCGGACTTGGATGGATTTTGAGCCCCATCCGGATCAGGCCACCATATAAGAATTTGGGAGGACTTTCCAGACCCATGCTTTCTGATATTTTGGAATTAGAAATAGTTGCAAATGTCTGATCTTCATAGTTTGCTTGAATGGTCCTGTCAAAACCAACATTCAAAACATAGAAAGCTTTTCAAAACGTCAGCGTTAGACCCCTAGACATGACCCAAGAATGACTTACTATAAATAGAAACTTACTAAAAATAGTAAGTTTGGTTTTTGGCAAAATGACGACATTCCGGGACTCAGTAAAATCCCTAAAAAATAGGAACTTTCTAAAAATAGAAAGTTGCTCCATTTTTTGGCTCAAATTTTACTGGGAGGTTCCTTGAAGGGTCCTGATTCCAGTCGTATGTTCAGTTTCTTTAAAACCCTAACAAAATACCCTAAAATCTAGGACAAAAGGCAGAAACCTTAAAAAAAAGACAAAACAGGCCCTAGACTTCACCAACTTGCTCAAACAAAAAGCAGACTTAATCAATATGACCCCCAAACACTTGCAAAGTAAAGAGATTGATGAGACTGCTGCGAAAAGACCCCAAAAACGGAAGCCAAAAGACCGGGAGGGCCTAAAAAGTAGGGGGTCCCCATTTGCAATGGGGCGATGTGTTAAAACGTCACAACAGACCTCTTGCAAGATATACAAGTTTAGAAGGGCCTTTATGATATGAAAACACTTGGAAAAGATACCACATAATACCGCATAAAGATAATCCATTTGAAGAATCAGAAAACACTACAAGTGGTAACTTGAGACCATCTCTCAAGGACACAAAATACATAAACCATATCCAAAGGGAAATCTCACATATTAGATTTCTTAGATTCTTAGGAATTGGCGACCTAAATGAATATATAAAGGACATGGAACAAACGTTTGAAGATGAAAAAATGCAGATTGCCACATTGCAATATACATTGGTTTGAAATGCCACATGTTGGTGGCAAACACACAAAATAACATTCATTATTGGCATGTTTTTGAAATTTTGATCATAACTAGATACATGTAGGGGGAAGAGGAATATGCTATCATTCTAGAATATAAGGGTTCAATCACTTTGGAGGAACACTTACAAGTATGTATGACAGGGATGTGGAGAATATGACCACCAATTATACATACAACTGCTTTAATGGATGCTAGCACCAATAGTCCAAACATGGTACATAAATCAAGAGACAAGGATTAAAACAAAGGATTGGCAAGAGCTTCAAATAGTCTTCATCCACACATTCTCATTTGGGATAAAAATGACAATATTTGTATTGCACTAAGGTGATTGAAGGAAATTATCTTCAGGCCAGTTGCAAAAAACTAATACACAACTACTACCTCAAAATTCTCCACCTCGGAGTAAAGGCATATGGAAAGTAATAGAGTGGATGAATGCATAGACACATTTTGTGGAAAATTGGTGTTGTAACGCACCTCAAGAAGAGGGAGACCCGGACCCTAAGCTAGAAATACCAGTAGCAAAAGGGGAAGGAGAACTACAACTCCATAACGATTCAAAATATCAATACTACAATCAACCTCTTAAATTGAGGGAAGAAAATATAACATCCATTGCTAATCTTTATCTAGATAAAATCTGGGATTATTGGGATGAGCAAGTAGTTGCAAATGTGATTGAGCTTTTGTCCGTGTATGAAGAATTATTTCCTTGGACATTCACAAGGATGAAAGGTATTAAGGAAGAAGTTGGAGTAATAAAAATGCAATTTAAAGGAGCCAAACCACAAAAGAAAAAACTATTCAGTCTCAATCCCAATATGAAAATGGAAGTTAAATCATAATCAGATAAGATGTTAGGAGCAAGAATCATAAAATTGATTTAAGATTCAAAATAGATTAGCACTATGGTGGTCCATACCAAAAAGACAGGAGAAATGAGGATGGTTGATTTTTGAGAACTAAACAAAGCTTATATTCATGATCCCTTTCCAACTCTATTCATAGAATAAATTTAGAATTTGTTAGGAAGGGAAATTTACTCATTCATTGATGGATTCTCTGGATACCATCAGGTCAAGCTCATAGAAGAAGATCAACTGAGACCACCCTTGTGATAGAATGGGGATCATTTATGTACACATTGATGCCATTTGGCTTGCAGAATGCTCTAGCAGTATTTAGCCGTATAATGGTCAATACATTCATAGATTTTATTCATGACTTCCTAGAAGTCTATCTGGATGACTAGACAACTTATGGGATGATTAAAAATCACATCCAATCACTCTGCACAATGTTGGAAAGATGTAGGAGCCTGCAAATATCATTGAATATCAAATAATGCATATTTCTTGTACTTTTTGGAACACTACTAGGACACATTATTTGCAAGGAAGGACTAATGGTAGATCTTATGAAGGTAGCTTTGATCATGACCTTACCACCAGTTGATGGTGTTTTTACGCACTATGCAACACAGAATAAAATACTAAGTATTCTATCCTCTCTTGAATAAAGACTCCCAAATGCTAAGTTGCATGATCGTGTGGGACAACTCCAAGGTTCTGGAATGCCAGGTCTTGATGTGCTCTTGGATAGACTTAGTTGTATATGATGCGATATTGCTGGTTTCACAAGGTGGACTTACGTCGAATGCCTAGATGCTCGAATGATGCTGGAACTTGGGAATTAACTTGATTGAAAAAAGGGAAAAAGGATAGGGTTCAGGAAGGCTACTCTAACTCTAAGAAAGTAAGAGCAAAGGACATTGGTGGAATTCAACTAAGTCTTGCTTTGACATGCTATGAACATCTCCACAAGGCTAGTGTTATCTCCTAAGGATAGCTTTATGATTTTCAAATCAACACTACAAGCATAGACACCATCAAGTTGATGCATATCAATGAAGAAGCGATAATTGAAGTTAAGCTTTAGCTAAATGATTCGAGTTGACTACGCAAAGCGCTTTACCATCGGCAAGGTGTTAGTAGTATGGATGTGGGAATTTCACCATTTGATCATACACAAAGTCTTCCATTGATCTAAACAACATGAAAATAAATTGAGAAGTAGAGACCATGCAAATTGTTGAATCAACACATAGAATTCACCATTTCTTCAAAATGAAGTTTACATGCTTTTTGCAATAATGTCTTGGCAACAATCTTTGCCTTTGCTTCCTACTCTACTCTAACTTATTGATCAACTATCTATTAACCTTTACAAATGAAGAAGTGGAGCCTTATATAGTGCTCTTGTTACAATCAGTGGCTTAGATCAATTTGAGATCAATGGCCAAGATTGAAAGATAGAAACCCTAATTAGGGTTTGTTGAACCCATTACAAAGCATTTAATGCTTGACCAATGACAAATTGACATTTGATGGGACTCATGTCCTTTGAAAATTCAACCAAGAGATGATAGCGGTAGGTGCATTGAACTTTGTGCCCATGTGGTAGTTATCTCCTTCGTAGAATGAGTCAGGTTCATCAAATTCGGACGACTTATCTTAAAATAATGTGATTGGTTAAATGATGACTAGGCACCACCTCATCTTGCTCTTTGTAACTCATCGCAAGTGTGAATGAATGAGGCATATCTCTTGATACTCAACATTTCCAAGCTCCCGATGTGATGATGACTTAGCTCATGTTGATCTTCTAACTTTGATTAATTCTTTTGACATTATCGCTTGTCTTGATAACTTGCATTCTTGAGCTTTCATCTGGCTATATTGGTAATGATTCTTGGATTTCTGAAGGAAATTCAAGATTGTGAAAATTTCAATCTTGAGTGCTTGATGAGAGTTATTATTTGCCTTGATTGCTTTGATCTTACTCCTCCTTGTATATTCTTTGTGAAATCCTTTCCTTCGAGTAGTCTCCTTGTATCCTTTTAAGACTTGAAGTGTTGCAATTGAATCATCATGCTGATCATGTCCCTGGTCCTTGTCTTTGCTTAGGACGTATAGGGTCATTGCCTTGGATGCCTTGTATGAGCTTGAGACTTGAAGTGCAATGTCCTTGATGAGAGCTTGCCTTGTTCCAGCCATCTTATACCTGTGAGAGGTGCTAAAGTTAGTTTTGTGATATGATAGTTGATTGCAAACAACCTAATTGTCTAGGCTAGGATTCACAATCTTTGATTAAAACATGCTCATCTAATCCTTAACATGAACAAAATGATCACCATTACCAATAATGAATCCTAGTCAATGCTCAAAGATGATCAAAATGCACCAAATAAACCTTTCTAAGGTGAAAATTTGATGAATAATAGGGTATATTAACACCACAATGAGGTCTGATATGACAAAATAAATCTGTCTCAGACCTGCAAACTGATCCAAAAGGGGCTGGTAATCAATTGTTTGGACACAATTATTCCTTTGCAAGGTCTTGGTGATATCGACTTGGGAGTATGTCAAGTTATAGGTGTAGGATCACTGATTGCTTCCAGATTCGGTGTTGATCAAGAATGATTTCGCTAGGAGTCAATTCACGGTTATCTAACCATCCCAATATTGCCTCCTTCACTAGCAATTTTGCTAATCACACACCATGCATTTGGAAATCGCTGTCAAAAGGAATGCATTCACTTTAAAGTGTTTGATCAAAATGTGTATCGCTGGAAATCAAATGAGTACAATTCACCGTGCTGTGACTGCAAATTTGGGCACAACCTGGGTTAAAATCATACGCCAAAGGTATTCGCTGTAGCTTGTGTAATTCGAAGTTGAGCCTGTATGATATCAAATAATTGCAAAGTCGCCATCTTAGATGGCAAAATTCGCTTCATTTTGACACAAATTATTGCTAAATGATGACCAGCTGCTGATTGCTCTTGATTAAGATCAAAATCGTGACCACAAATGGATGGATTCTCTGACAAATTCGCTGTTCTTTGGAAAGAAATTCACTGTGATGCACCCTTCAATATTGCCCTAGACACAGATCGATGTTCTTACTGAGGTTGAGTTGCTGATCAAAACATAGTTATTTCGCGGTGAACCAGAGATGAATTTGCTATGGCAAGATTAGAATTGTTCTCATGATTTGATCAAAACCCAATATCGTAGCAAGTAACAATCGAATCATTTATCAGACAAGGCTCATTTCCATTGCAAGATGATACTATCATAATCTGGAACAGCGTCACAGTCATCATTGCATATTCAGATAAGATATATCATGCATAGCAATCCTCCTGCTGGAAGCAATACATATTGATTGCACAAGCATATCGTGTATCAGCCATAGCGTCAATTCTTTATCACTTAAGGTGATAAAGCAGTAAACGTCCATAGCTCTTTCCATCAGTGTATATCAGACACTTATATCCATTCAATATGAATTTTGTACATATTCATATATCTATATTAGAATTGGCAATTGATATCTTGTGTGATATTTTTACTTGACTATAATTGCAATTATTTGATCGAGTAAGAAGACGGAATTGGGTAACTGTCCCAGCTTTCTGAGATAACCAAAAAGGGGACATTACATCTAACCAAGGTTCAAGACATTGTGACAATTTATTAATGTCAAGAATGCTGCAATAACATATAAATAGAAAAAATTCAACACTTGTGATTTATAATTAAACTAATATAAAAAAGGTAGGGTTTGCAACTATAAAACTAGATTTTTTTTACAAAAACACCTAGGGTTTGTTCAACAAAAAATTAAACACATAGGGTTTGTTCTTTGGTCCACTAAAACAAAATTAAAAAAAAGAAGGAAGAAATGTAATAGAAAAATGATTTTTTTGTTAATAAAACAAAAGAAACCTTCAGAATACAAACTTACCTATTAAATGTTGCTTGAAATCAATAGTGAGCTCTTCCCAATCTTTCGAAGACTCGTCTAGACTCTAGATGCACCAAAAGTAGCTACAAACCTGCCCAAATGTGATTCAACCTCTGATTTTGCTCAATCTTCTTGCTAGTTTCCCTACAATGCAATCCAATTTCAGCTCAAAACTCTCTTTTTTCCTTCTCCATTTGCTTGAAAATGAAACAAAGTTGCTTTCAGGGTGTAGGAGGCAAACATAAGTAAAAAAAAAGTTGAGTTGCTGTTTTTATGTTTTTTTTTTCCCAACAACGCCATGACCAAGTCTTTGGATCTAGAGTCGCCTAGATTCATTGAGTCTGCCCAGTACTCCATTGTAGAATCTCCCAGACTCTCTAAGGGTGGCTCGCCTTATACATATATATGTGTGTGTGTATCTAATATCTATACACACACACACACACATATATATACATACACATACACACACACACACACACACACACACACATATATATATATATGTATGTATACACACACACACACATATATACACATACACATACACATACACATACACATACATATACAGATACATACATACATATATATATATATATATATATATATATATATATATATATATATATATATATATATATAAAGTACCTGTCTGTGACCTTGTTTGAAAATGGTGTACCAATACCCATCTGTGTGTATACCAGAACTAGTACCTATCAACTGGAACCTATGATATTATTATACATTTTTTCACCACCACTGGCAATCTTGTTTGTTTCTAGATAAAATGTACAGTCCATTGACTTGCCTAGTCATTTATGGATATTAATATACATTCTTTCATGATCACAAATAAGATTGTTTATTTCTAGGTAAAATAACTATAATACTCTAATATTCAAGAGAAACAAGATACTACAGCCAGAAAATTTTTGCTACATCTCATTTGCTATAAGATAGCCAAGAGATTTCACACTCCTTTAACTTATAGACATTGTAATCCATAGCAACAAAAGTCACATGGCACAATAAAAAAGGCTCAGAATTACACATTTGGCTTGTCGACTTGATTAGTCAATTTATCTCCACTTCATTTGGCCATTCTCTTCATAAGAGTGGACACACTGACAACCCATGCATAGCGTAGTAGCAAAGATGTAGAATCACATGTTTATCATGTTGATTTGATTGGTCAATTCATCTCCACTTATTGAGGCAATTCTCTTCATTAGTGTGGACGCATTGACAATCCATGATACACATATGATGTTAGAGTTAGTTGATGCCTTTATAGAGCATGTTGTTTGTCCTAGTTCTGATCTTGGTTTGGGTTCGTGGGTCCAACAAATATTTTTCTGGGGTTGAGTTTGTTTTGGGTTTGTCCGTACAATTTTTTAAAAAATCATACATATATTTACAACCTAAAAGCAAGAACTAATTTTAGAAACCATAGCATTATATAATCAACAAAGCCACCATAAACTTGAATGTAATTTAAAACATAGGTAATAAATATTATAAAATATTCATTGTTCAAACTTTCAATCAATATTAAAATAATAATATCAAGTTTAACAATTAGTTTTTAGTGTCATATGATCATCATATTTTTCTTTTCTTTTGTCTTTATTATCATCACAATAATTGACATTATATGATGTAGGAACATTTGTCTTTTTTATCATCATCATATTTTTTTGTGTCTTTTGTCTTTTTTATTTTCTTTTTGTTCCTTTTCACAGTTCTGTCTCATTGGTAAGCCTGCTACTCATATTTTATCCATAGTTTGTCAAGAAATAGCAAAAATAATCTTGGGAATATTTATCAACAAACTAAAAAGATAAAGAATTTTTTTTTTAAATTGCAATTTAATTGGGAAAAATCAGGATAGGATTAGTTAGAACATTCACGTTAGGGTTAGGGAAAAAAAGAAAAGATAGCCATAGAAATTGAAAAAATCTAGAAACCCTAATTTGTTATACCAAACAATTGTGGAAAATGCACAGCAGGTATATAGATCAACTAAAAATCGTGAGATGTGATTCTTTTCTGCTTAAATCTCACTAAAATTGTGATTTTTTGGCAATCTTATTGAAAAAACTAGTTTAGTATGATTTTTTGCAGAAATCACTTCTTCTGAAGAAATTGTATTTTCTGAAGGGAAAAAACCATTTTCTGGTCTGATTTTCAATAAATCACAATTTATTACAGTTTTTTTTGCAATATTTGCTTCTATGGGCTTATTGTGCTGCATTTATCCAGAGTAAATTTTTGGGTGTGTGAGATATAAAGAAATAATTTTAAACAAGAGGGAGTGAAGGACTCATACCACTGGTACTAGATTTATTATCATACTACATTTATCAAGACTAAATTTTAAAATAATAATTCATTGTTCCATGGGGACGCACCCCCCCCCCCCCCCCCCCCCCCGAAAAAATACCTGTCCCTTGTACAGGGACATTTCTGAGACTTGGGGACTTGGGGGAAACGTTCCCCCCAGCACCACCACCTTTGCCACCTCTACCGAGGATGCCGCTAGATCGCTTGCTATATGGCACATGCCATCACATACTAATTGCAACCTTTAACTTTGTGAAAACTAGTTTCCCTTTCATGGGGCACATATCATTTTGTAAGATTATATTGCAGATTTTGCCTTGAATATTTCAATTCATCTCAATTTGTGTATCAGCGCCACCTCCCCACCACCAATCTGCTGGCGTGCCCCCATCGTTTCCTCTCTGTTCCCAAATTCGGGCCCTTGGTCCCCCCCATCCCCGAAACCCATGCCTGTGTCCCCACATCCCCTCGTCAGGGAACCCCGTGGAACTATGAAAGTTTTACGTATAGATAACTAGTACTATTTTATTTGTGTACAGGTGTAGGCTTGCGGAATTTATGAAAGCCATTCAAAATTTAAATCATATCTGCAAGCTGTTTGTTTGTTATCTATATGACACGAAAATTGTTAGTGCTCATCTCTAAAAACATATCTAGCTACTTGTTTAGTGAACAAACAATTTATAGTATACCTTTATAGTCTACAGCAGATTCTGTCATATTGGTTTCAAGCCTGGCCTTGTGGAGTTCCCTGATAAGCAAGCCAATAATGTTCCTCTCATAGCCACTCAAGTTGCTGAGGTTGATTTCTATGTGGTTTGAAGTTGCCTTTATAGGCACAACAATTTTGGTCACTGATTCTGCCCAAGTCTGAAACACATCGGAAAAATGAATAGCTTGTGAAAATCAGCAGAAAACACTCAAGTACAATCTTAAGGAAAACTGAGAGAGTACAAACACAACTCAAAACATTCATATAAGAAAGTTACAAGTGCACATTATTTTTCCTAAAAATTACAAACTGGCCAAAATTTCTCAACTACCAGCTCTATTTATTTTGGTGCAATCTAAATTATCCTTATAATAAAAATTACCCCCACTTGGATTGTTATTTTTCCATGTCTAATCTGCAAAATCAAACCAATGTAAACAGACTGTAAGTCCTGTGGAATAGGAATACTGTTCAACATATTATATTGATTCCATGAAAGAAAATATTGAAAAGCTGTATAGTGCTAGTTTTTAAAGAATTGAAATCATAGTACTTGCTCTTGACTTTGAAATATTTCTTGGATCATAGCTCGAACAAGGGAAGTTTTCCCTACACCAGGAGGACCTTCAAAAATCATATGTGGACA
Organism: Cryptomeria japonica; assembly: GCF_030272615.1. NCBI lineage: Eukaryota > Viridiplantae > Streptophyta > Pinopsida > Cupressales > Cupressaceae > Cryptomeria > Cryptomeria japonica. Next base: position 112,089,417 of record NC_081412.1, on the reverse strand, counting down.
TCGCCTTTGAGAAACCTGAATCACAACATAAAATATTCATTTGTGTGAATATCATTAATATCCAAGAAACATCTGTTTCACTGCATCAGCATATTTAGTATGATAAGGGTAATTGGTTTGACAAAGTTAAATTTATTATAGATTTTCACCATATATATTATTTATATATATTTTTGAAAATTTTAACAACTATTTTGAAGAAGAAAAACGGTCACACATACTTGGAAACTGAACTTATTTTGTTTATATACATACATACACGATGTGTATTATTTTGCTTTTCTTCAAAATAAATTCCTCTTTAGTTACTTATATATGTACATATTTAGCATTGCGATAAATCAATTATGTTTAGAAACATGTATTTAAGATATGATAGGTCACAAAGAAAATTTAATTATTTTAAACTATTTTAATGTGTATAAATATGCAAGAAGAGTCCCATCTGAAATATTTAAGATGCTATCTTGTTTCACAAGTGTTGTGGTTATTATAAAAACTGGAAGTGTAAAAATATATCAATATTCATATCTCCAAATTTTATTTAAAATAATTATATATCAATATATAAAAAAATTGATAGAAAATTTAATTCTTAATTGGTATATATTGATTTTTATAATCTGTTATTTGGTAGACATAATACTTATAAACTGATACACAAGCTTCACATTACTAAGTAATAAGTTAATTTTGTGCCCCATCCTCAGGGGGCACTTGATTGATGGTGCAACAGTGTTTCTCCAAAAATTCAGCAGTTGTGAATAATTTGGCATAACTCAGATTTTATTGGTTAGCTCTAGATCTGCTTAAGAGCATAGAAACCACAACTAGTTCAGCATCTCAATGAAAATAATTAATAACTGTTGATTTAGCTGTATTCATGGCTTTCAAAAGTCGAAACAAAATTTCACCTCTGAATACAAAGCTTCATTTTTTATAGGAACAAGCCTGAACTACGCAACAGAGCCCACAGCCAAGATGACAATTTACGATGAAACAGACTGAAGAAATAAATTGTTAAGAACCCAGATCTTTAGCCTTTGACCAAAACCAAAAGTTGAGGGCAAGCCTTGAAACATCAAACACCAAAGAAATGTGCTTCTTTGGATTTAATATGGTAGCACTAAATTCTTTCTAGTAATTTAAAACTTTAATCCATATAGAGTTACTTGAATTGGGTTGCCATTTATAAGTGAGAATCTTACAAATGATCATCTCGTGGATGAGTTGTTGGTATGAAAATCCTGTTGTATACTTGTTGAATGTGGTTTATACAATTCATTTCAACTCCCTTCACTTATGAAGGGGTTGAGCTCATGCTTGTGAAGACCACTGCTAGGAAGTGTTGGAGCTGATAGTGAACCCTACAACTCCCATAAATCATCTGTATCCAAAACGTCTATCACATTTGAAGACAAAAAGCCATGATTGTGCTATGCAACCTTGAGAGAGATTGATCCAAAGAGGAATCTGATATTGAGATATTAACTTGTATTGAATTGATAAAATCGGATTTGAATACGATGTACAAATGAATGCTTATAAAAGCAAAACCCTAGATTGTAATATCCCCGATAATATTTTTTTTGTTTTTAGCAATAAGATTAACAGAATAAACACAATAACCCATTAAGGTTAGAGAAATAATCTAGAATAATTGAAAGGAACCCTTCCACCTTTTGTTCACCGAGAGCCCAATTTGGGAGGGTGAGAGCATACGGTGTTCTGGGGATCGTTAGCACCAAAAACCAACTGAAAGCTGAATACAATAATGGGCGGCAAGCCAGCCCCTTCTGCCTATCTAGCAGTAACAAGAAACTTGGCGGTAAACCAGCCAAGAGAACAACACACCAAGACACAAATCACTCAATTGCAATGTTTCAGCGGGAGGATTGAACACAACAAAAGCTCAACTCGATTGCTTATTCAGCGGGAGGACCATTACAAACATAAAATCACTCAAATGAAGTCAGAAACACACCAAATCAAATGCGAATGAAAGATATAACCTGGACGATGAAACATGAACACAAAACCTGCAATCCAGTCACCTCAAAACAACAACATGCATCCCAATGCACCCCTGGAATGGTACGACCCAGCTGAAAGGTACGATTTGCAACTAAAAATCGAATTCTCCAAATCAGCAGCTATAAAATTGCAGACTATATCGACTCCATGCCAGGTTTTGATAGAGCCAATACCCAAAATTAAGGAATCACTTGGTCAAGAGGTATGAGCAAAATAAAGTTTTCAGCAACTCCGCGACCAGCAGCAAGAAAACACTCCAAAATCCACACAAAACACTCCACACTCAGCAAAACACTCTCTAACAGCACTGGAAATACAAGAAACACAGCTAGGTACTATCTCCCTAGTACGAAACTGAGACTTAGGAAGCCACACTTCGGAGGTCAGATTTCAATAGGCAAACCGATAGCATAACGATGCAATTTCATAAGATGATCCAAATGAGAGCCCAAGGCTCTTATTTATAACACTTGCCTCTCCAAATTCAAACTCAACTTCACCAAAATTCCCCCCAAAACCAAAATACATTTGACTCCAACTCGCCTCATGTGTTTGGCGTCCCCTTCTTAGGAAAGAAATTCAATATCTTTCCTTGGTGAAGACTTGCAACATAAAAATGAAGTTAGCACATGAAATAAGTTTCCTTTTTGACGCCAATGACTTATGAAAAAATAACAATATAGATGACAGATAAATATTTCCCCTTAAGTCGCCCACCATACCAATAATCAGTAATAAACATAATTAAATATTAAACCTTAGGATAAGGAAATAATATTTAATTAAATAACTTATAACTCCAATACTGATCAACACCAAAATCAAGGATGAATATGTGCGATGAAGACCACTGGACTGTGCTAAATCAGGACCTTGTCTGAGACTGCTAAAA